>NC_056737.1:278010848-278135848 GCF_019279795.1 Protopterus annectens
TGCTTACAATGAATTCTGAACAAGTGCTGAGATAAAATAAACAGATGAGTGCTAAAACTAAAAAGCTGGCTAGTTGCAAGGGAAATTTTGAAGAACAGACTTTATGGTGCCAGGAATAGTTTAACCCCAGTTAAGTGGGGGCTTAGGAGCTCACAAACAGTCCTGGACACAGCAAATCCGTATCTGACCTGCCTTGCCTTCTACATGAACTGGCACCCCACCTAAGTACCATGTTCAATCATAGCCTCACCTCAGGCTTTGTGCCCATTGAATGGCGCACCGCAACAGAGGGGGGGGGGGCACAACAGACCCTGGGAACTACCACCCCATTAGTCTGACGAGCCGTGTCTGCAAGACCATGGAACGTATCATCATGGAACTCATAAACAAAGACATTTGAGATCTCCAAACTCTGGACCCCACACAGTTTGGGTTTGTAAAGGGCAGATCATGTCTCCTAAACCTGATAGACTTCTTTGAAGTAGTCACCAAAGCCATAGATGAGGATAAGGTGGTTCACACAGCCTATCTAGATCTTGCCAAGGCGTTTGACACCATTCTTCACTCTGGAATTATAGATAAACTCAATAAACTAGGTATAAATCCCTATGTTACAAGATGGGTTGCCAACTGGCTTACTGACAGAACCCACACTGTGAAAGTAGCAGACTCCAAATCAGACTTCAGACCAATGACAAGTGGAGTACCACAGGGTTCAGTCCTGGGTCCTCTCCTGTTTGGTATCTACTTCTCTGAAGTACAGGCTTACACAGAAGCTCTTTGGCTAACTAAATTCACAGATGTCTGCAAACTATGAGTCATAATCGAAACTCCTAACAATGTGGGCATTCTACAAAAGGGCCTCACTGAGACAGATGCCTGGTGTCAAAGACATGGTCTCAAGCTCAATGCCAAAAAGTGCATTGTCATCCCCTTTGGTAAAAACTCTGTACCCATGAACTACCACATAGGTGGTAGTCTACTTAACACCGAAAGTGTGATAAGAGACCTTGGGACACAGGTGGACAGTAGTCTCTCCTTTGATAATCACATTGCCACAGGAAATCCTTCTACGTGGCACACCTCATCACAAAAGTTTTCTCATCCAGAAAAAAAGAGCTAATTGTTCCCCTCTACTCATCACTCATTAGACCTATTATAGAGTACAACGCCCCTTTTTGTATGTACCTCACAAGACATCTACACCAACTGGAAAGGCCGCAGAAATACCTCACAAAGAGGATTACTGGCCTCAAACAGATGCCTTACGCAGACCGTCTCAAAAAACTCCAGCTTTACTCCGTCGCATATCGCCTACTCAGAGGCGATCTCTGCCTAACATACAAAGCTATGTCAAACCCAGAGCTGTTGGACAGGCTCCACTTAAAGAAATCCCAGTCCCTCCCAGCTACACGCTCTAGGGACCTAAACTTTGTCACCACAATAAACATAACATGCTGGAGAGATAGATTCCTGTCCCAGAGACTTCCCATACTCTGGAACAGACTACCTATCTATGTCAAACAGAGCTCCTCATTAGCACTCTTCAAGAAAAATCTTGATGATTGGATGGGTAATAGGAAATTCACCCCAGGGATCACTTCTGTGATTCTGCTTGACGGGCACAGGAAAATAATTTTTTTATGTGGCGAAAGCCAGGGTACCTTTTTAGCTAGGCTTGTAGAGGCCCTAGGGCCAATAGCCCAGTACCTACCTATGAACCTAAATACAACAATTTGTATTTCATCAGAGTGAGCTATTTAGAAACTGCTGCTGTCTGTTCCTTCAGTGTTTTCTGTCTAAGTCTCTCTTGGTTGTACAATCAGTCCTTGTACTTGCAACAGTTTTATACAGACATTCCTACACATATTTTTTATGTAGCACAGTGTAGATGGTGGTTAACACGACATTACCATTCAGAGAATGCAAGACTAAATGCCATACAGTACCAGAGTAAACACAACCAGTCCAGGATTTTGAACTTTATTGCCAGGCAGTTACAGTTTTATTGAAATATGACCTATATGGGACTATTACTGTCATATTGTCTGGTTTATTCAGTATAATCCATATACAGTTGTTATTCTGCCAGGTGACTTTCTACTACTTTATTTAATCGGTATGACTACTACAAGCAGAATTGTTACTCACCAGCCTTGCAACGCTGCCATTGCAACCTACTGGCATGGGCTTCCTGATTCACAACCACAGCTGTAAAGGGAATAGAGAAATATTTAGGCATACCTATCCATCACATACACAGGCTGGACTTTGGTAAACAGTTATTGATATGAATACTTACACACTGCTGGGACATCACCCCTCTGCCTTGCTTCTTGGACCCACTGCTGGGACATCACCCCTCTGCCTTGCTTCTTGGACCCACTCGTCCAAGAGCTCCCTCTTCCTCAAGTCGGCATAGTGCTGCCGGACCTGCTCAGCATTCCAAGGGATACCAGTGGCACTGATGAGATCATGGGTGAGACAGTCCCAGGCTTCCGCTTTGTATTGGGAGCCCTGGTACTGGCCTTGCAGTAGTCTGTCGTCATGGTTATTTACCAGGAGTCCTACCTTGACCTTGGACTCCTGTATGCCCCAGCGCTGCGCCTGGAAGCGCATGCCCTCGCCGACACCTGCTATACTGCCTACAGTGGGAAGCTGCAACCAGTTTTGAGCTGTATTCCTGCCTGTGGGGTTTAAATACTGCCGATTTCCCGCCCTTTGCTGTGATTGGACAGTTTTGAATATGCTGAGTTAAGCTACGCTACGGGCAAACCTGTTCAGGTAAGGTTGGCAGTGCTTAATGGGGCAGGTTCAGTACTGCTTACCAATGGGCAAATCCACTTGGCTGGGCTACTCATTGCTTAGCAGTCATATGTACACAATGCTTACACCTGGTAAGCAGAGCTGTATAAGGCTTAGCATTGCTTATTTTTTATTTTATAGACTGTCTGGTTTGTGGGATTGATTTCATCATTCATTACATATTGTAAATTTGTTTGTCCCTGACATCTCTCGGTGTGCTTTCATTACATTTATTCATGTGTGACTATACTGTATGGGGCACTTGTGTTTATATGGGGGTTTCACAACTTTATTAAACTGACACCTCACATCTGGACCTACTACAGTACTCTAGTTAACAAATATATGTTATTTAGTAGCTAATTATAAAAAAAAATGTTTATGTACTGCTTTTACGTGAAAAATGCAAATTGGTTACAGTGGGGATTGAACCAGGAATAGCCGCTTGCAAAGCGTACACTCTAACCACTACATTATTGCAATACTGCTTACGTTGGATGTCTCTTGCTATTTTACTTCTTGTACTGTTTAAACTGGACTAAGCGTAGGGCACACCCACGCAGCTACACTTAAACTTTATTACATGTATAAAAAAAATGTATTTGTTGTGTTTATTTATTTGTACCCTTTAGAATATCCATGCTAATGCTGAACCTGTTATTCTATCAACTTTCTGCTTTGTGGGACGATTGTCCCTTATGGCTTTGTCCACATTCCTTACTCTGACGAATTGGGAGGTGTGCACAATGCGCTTATGCTACATCTGTTATTCTATCAACTTTTGCTTTGGTAGGGACTATTGCCCCTTATGGCTTTAACCAGATTTCTCACCTTGTGAGGTTGGGGGGATGTTATGAGCTTTCTTGCGCATTTTAAATTGCTGAACGGCAATTCTGGTGTACAGGGGGCGTGTGTATTCTGAGAGCACTGCTCTCAGACACACCCCCTGCACTCTTACACAGAACCGTGTCCGTTTTGCAGCACGCCTTCATGAATATGCATGGCGCACTGCCGTGCTGCATGGGAACAGTCCCTTCCGTGCAGCAATAACTTATTCCTGCACAGAAGTTTACTGAATCCTGGGGATTTGTCTAATATGCATTTATGACTCTGTAAATACTTCATCTAGGGGCTGTTGCCATAGGTACTGTGTTGAGGTGATTTGCCTGGCTGCCTTCTCAAAAATTCCCAAAAGATGTAAAAAAATGAGAATTTAAATTCTTCCTTGGATAATGATTTAGTTTTTGGACCCTGTTCTGCAGAGGATTCAAGAAATGTGATGAGAGAGGTAAGCTGATACAGGGAATCTCTCAGATTTTTCAGCCCTCTTTCTCTAAATTTGCCATGGAATTTTCATCTCCCTTGTCCAGTTCTGGCAAGAAACAAAATAAAGAGAATGACGATAAGCAGACATTTAAAAAGCAATGGTAGGGAGGTTCCAAAAAGAAAGCATGACCCACCCAAAACAAAGGACAGTCAAGTCAGAATTACTTCATAAGGGCCTTTTTTCCCCCAACCCTAGCTAAGTCTGAATTTCCATTTCTCTCTGATAACAGATTGCTGCAGACAAATGGGTTCTGAGGCTAATTCAGCAAGTTTACAGATGGAGTATGAAGAAATTCTTCCCTTCCAGGGAATTATTCCACATGTGTTAGACCAAACCCTTCTGTTTCCTCCTGTCCTACAACACATGCTGTCTCGGGGGGGGGGGGGGGGGGTAATAGAAACAGATGTTCATTATATTGATCACTGCTGTAGAAGCCTTAGCTATGCAAGTTATATCCTGCCAAGGATATAACAGCTGGTCAGTTTCCAAAGCTTCAGGACACCTTCTACTTGGCCAAACAATCAGTCAGCTTGAGCAAATGGAAAATGCTTTCTTTTGGTTCTAACAAAACAACTAGCACCCATCCAAGGCTATTGTTTCTCTGGTTTTATAGTATATTTGTGAATTACTATTCTATGAGCTGTTTTAACTCTTCTATCAGGGTTCATTGTCTGCCATTTCAGCATGTCTTCCCATGGACCCCCCCCCCCCCTTCAATGCAGTCTCATGTGAACATGTTTTTAAAAGGCTACTTAAAAAGCTTTCCAAAAGTCTGGTATCTCCTACTTGGAATCTAATCGTTGTGTTAGAGAAGCTAATACCTGCTCCATTTGAACCAGCTCATCTGGTTTACGTGAGGCTTTTGACATGGAAAACAGTTTTGCTGATTGCTCTGACTTCTGCAAGAAGAGTACCTGAGTGGCAAGCTCTTATGGTTGGTTAACATTATCTCAATTTTCACAGAAGCTAGGTTTCTATGAGAATTAATCCTTCTTTGTTTTCTTTCCATATTCCAAAATGGGAGAGAGAGAGAATACTTCATACCTTGGATGTCTACAGACAACTCTGGTAGTATCTTGACAAAACAAAATCTTTCAGACCTTTTAATCAGTTGTTCATTTCTAGTGAAGGTAAAAAAAGCAACAGTCTGTGTCAAAGCAGACCATTTCCAAATGGTTGTCTCAGACTATTACCCTTTGTTATTCCTACCACAGCAAAACTATTCTGTTCTAAAACTATATAAGGGCCATTTTTGATAAAGTAGAGTGTACCCCAGTAATAACTTATAGGAAAGGGAATAATTTAAAACAACTTTTGGAAACGCCTATCCCTGTGATGGTTAGGAATCCGGGTATGTATAATTTTGAGTCCTGTAACATTTGTGGTTCTATAGCTACTGGCCAACGATTCACTTTAAGGGAGGTCACTTATTCTGTAAAGAGAAGTTTCAACTGTAACACTAAAATGGTGGTCTATCTTACCCAGTGTACCAGCTGTTCAGCTTTTTACATTGGGAAGACCGAGAGAAAATTTAAGGAACGTATTTACGAACACTTTTATGCTATAAGAAAGAATGTCTGAAAATGCCTTGCCTAGACATATTTCTACTTTCCCAACCCGTAGGTTTAGTTTTAGGATTATTGACCAAGTGACACAAGATGTGAGAGGTGGCCCTAGTAATTGGCTGCTAGAAAAATCTGAACTGTTATGGCAACTTAGAGTTAATGCCCACCATTACCCAAGCCTAAATGAATGTTGCTGTATTTCCTGTTTTTTAAAACTTAAGAGCTTGTTTAGATGACTCTAATATATACATATATATATATATATATATATATATATATATATATATATATTTACATGATTTAATTAGATTTCAGCAAACTTGACAAGTAACACTTGAATGTTTGTTATAGTGCTCAATAGATTGTATGATTTTTTTACACTTTGTATTTTTTTATTTTGTTATTTTTAATTGTCGTTATTTATATTTATTCATTAGATGAAATTATTTTGTGTGTGTATTAAAGTTTAGTGAATGGGAGACTTAGGCTACTATATTAATATGAATATTTTATACACATTATTATATATTATTATATATATTGTTTCAGTTGTTTTGACAACTTTTTAAAGCTGTTTTAGATTATATTTAGGCCAGTTATTAACAATGTGTAATGGGTTGATTGTTTAATTGATTTTTAAATTAAATTGACAAGTGACAATTTATAATCATGTGATTTTACCAAAGTTTAAATGGAGCGAATAGTATTGTTCATTGTCTGATGAAGTCTGGTCATTGTACCGGACGAAAAGCGCTTCACATAATAAAGTCTTCCATCAAGGAGTTCCAGAGCCTCATTTAATTATTTCTTAGTTGTTTTATTTTTGTGTTTTTCACCACCTTGTTTTTTAAAGAAACACCTTGTAGTAAAACACATACAAATGCTGATTTGATCATTCAAACTTCCTTGCTTAACAGTGTCATATGATAGAAACATGCACAGATTGTTTTCCTGTTGCCTACTCTTTACAAGAAGCAGGTTAACTTTCATCCTGTTTTTCACATTCTTGCCAAGTCTGTAATAGGTCAGCTTTCTTGCTGACAGTGTGAAATGCATACTGATTCTGTAGGAAAACATGTCCATTAAGCAAATTCCTTATTTTCCAGGCCACAGTCATTTTAGTATGGATGCCAATCACATATTACTAAACTCTATTTCTACCTTTAAGCAAGCTTTATTTTATACTTTATTTATATTGCATATTTGTAACAGAGTTACTTTCAACCTTTTATTCACTGTTAAAAACACTCTAACAGTGTTTGCATGGGTCAGTACTATGTCCAGCCTCATTTGTGTATTTCGGCAAGTAGAGATATTATAGAACAATCTCATGTTGGCCAAGACTGGATGCAGGATTAGTTAAGGAGAGATGAGTTGAAACCAAAAGATGAAAGGCTAATAATGGTGGCACAGGATAGTGGACTATGTACATGTTGGTTTACAAATTCCATTGAAAAAATGGGAGAAAGACAAATTCAGCTTCTGTGAAACAGAACTGGTAACAGTTACACATATCATTGCTGTGTGTGATGCACTCATAGCTGAGGGTCTGTATTTCGAAAGGCAAGTAATGTAGCAAGACTGTTACACTGGGGATTATGCGAACACTACAATATAGAAGTAGCTGAGAAGCATTAGAAACATGAACCACAAAACATTATATAGAATGATGAAGTTTATCATCACTAGGATCACCCATTACCAATTATTCAAAAAATAGGCACAAGAAAACCAGATATTGTAGTCCATGAAAAAAGGAAAAAGTAGCCTTGATTATTGAAATTACTTCACCCAGTGGTTACAATCTCTTACATGCAGAGAGGCGTGCATTCATAAAATACCAGGATTTTCAAGCAGAAATAAGAGCAGTGTAGAAGATAGATATGCAGGTAGTTCCAATATTAGAAGGAGCAGCTGGATTAATTAAAAAGAATTTACAATTTGTGTGTAAATATGCTATCAATACATGTAACCTGATATGAACTGTAGAATGAGACAGCTCTGGGCACATTGCGGGTTTTCAGAAAAGCTCTCTTGGCTGACCTCAAGGACTAAAATAATACTAATTTCAAAAACTCTAATCATTTCCTGGCTTAGGAATGGGGTATTAGAAACCAAAAAACACTTGGAAAAAATAGCATTGGCTGTCAGGAAAACAACAGGAAAGCTGACGGTTTGGATAAGCCAAATGGCCTTTATATTCTGACAGTTTCTCTCTCTGTTTTAGTGGAAAATCCTTGTCACAGCACCAGGCATAACCAGGAAGGATATCCTAAAAACTGAACTCTGACCCTAATGATCATAAAATAATTCTGTCTCTAGCAGTCTCCTTTCCAATTATCTTGGTGTTTATATTACAGAAACTTTCACCACCCATTATTTGATCCTGAACCTGCATGTATTTTAACATCTATCTATCTGTCTGTCTGTCGATCTTTTTTTGTCTGGGTAAGATGCACTAGGCTCTTCCTCATCATCAATTCCCTTTTTCCCATTTTCTGTATGGGGTTTAGGCTGTCATGTCAACTGTCACCAGGCAGTCTGGTAAATAATTATGCCTGAATACGGTATTATTAGGGGACTCTTGTCCTGATGCAAGATACATGCTACTAAATCCTTTTAAAATAATGCGCATAGATGACAGAGCAATGAGAAGTGACCCGCTGTGATTTTTTTAAGACATCATCTTTTATCAGAATCCTCATTTAATATACTGCTCACTTTGGTGTAAACACATACAAGAATATCACTCAGCTTGAAAGGGCACAACAATTTTCAACCAGGACACATGTCACCATAACAAGGAGTCGCATAATAATCTGAAGGGATAATTACACTCTGCCTTCCCAAACCTTGACAGTGTATATGAGCAGCTGGTTCCCTCATTCTAAAGTCTGTACCCGTCTGCCCTAAATATAGCCATGAAGTTGTGAATAATTAATTTATGTTAATAATGTGTATTAATAAACTGTGTAACAAAACAAAGAGAATAATGGAAAGTTGTAAGAAATTCCCATCCCCTTCATCAAGATCACACTGAAACATGCCAGAGCTTGAGGAATTTACAAGGCTGCTACAGATACCAAATGAAACTACAAATCTTTCTTTAGTTATGTCAGGAAATTAAGAAATGATGTTCAAAAATGCACTGAGCTCCCTCAAAATAGTATTGTATATTCTGATACCAAATTATATTACCAATATCAGACAAATTTGGTGTTAACTTGTTGCAACCACTATCCATGAAAAAAATTAATTTCCCTTAAATTCGTCTTGGAACAAGTCTTAGAATCCCTGTCATTAGCTAAAAAGAATGTTTCTAGGAGACCAGATAACATACCAGGCTGCATTCTCATCAGTGCCAAGTATGTACCATCTGAACCTCTACATAAAGTATTCGGCCTCAGCCTACCTTCAGGGTTTGTGCCTGATGAACAGCCACTGTGACCCCTCAGCCTCTCCAACCTTATTTGCAAAGTCATGGAATGCATCATAGCAGAACTTATTTATTCAGAAAAAAGGCAACTTAACTGGTCTAGACTCCACTCATTTTGGTTTTGTAAAGGACAGGTCCTGTGTTTTGTACTTAGTAAAATTCTTTGCAAAGGGTGCAGGGGCTGTGGACAGTGGTCGCTCTGTGTACACTACTTATCTTGACCTGGCCAAGTCTTATGCCAGTATTAATGAAAATTTAGAAAAACAAAATTCAAACACGTAAGTTATCCACTGGATTATAAATTGGCTATCCATCAGATCCCAATTAATGTGAGTTGCTGGTATCCACTCTGAATGTAAAATTGTAACTTGTGGGGTACCACAGTGGTAATGCTGGACCCTCTCCTGTTTGGCATGCAATTTGCTGATATCCAGACCAATATCTTTGAATTGTTTACCAAGTTTGCTGATGACTGAAAGTTGGAAACTGTTGTCCACTCATCCACTGATATTTAATAGCTCTAACAAGACTTGGAATATGCACGTGCCTAGTGTACTGAAAATGGTCTCAAGCTAAATGCAAAAATAAAACTTCAACATAGTAAAGTTCAGTAAAAGAGCTGCTTCAAGCTCATATGTTATATGGTACTCCTCTTCGAACAGATTCTGTCATCAGTGTCCTGTGTACTTACATGGGCAACACACTGTCTCATTTGATTATCCAGTCTAGCACAGTTAATTTCCAAATGAATATATTCAAGATCCAAACAAGTCTTCTTACCACTGTACTCTTCCCTTATCAGACCCATTATTCAATACATTTCCTACTTTGGTATGAACAAATCCAAGCGTCTTGCTGAAATGGAAAGGCCCCAATGATTTTTAACAAAAAATAATTAATTCCCTTAAGTCCTTCAAATATCCTGATAGATTAACACAACTCTATATATTCTGTTGCTACTGGCTACTCTGTGGGGACTTGTCTCGCTTTTCAAGCACTGAAAGCCCCAGTCACATTTGATGCCTTAATTCTTCCAGTGGCTCTGAAAATGCCCTTACTAAGGACTTAGATTTATACTAACAAATAAACAAGACTTTGCTTGAGGGATACGTTCCTAACTCACTGTATTCCCAGCATTGGAAAAATAAATTACCATTACAGGTCAAGCAAAGTAGTACCTGATGACTGATTAGGCAGACACAAATTTGCACCAAGCTTATCACACACTGTCCTACTTGATTTGGGAGGTGATCACTATTAAGTTCTCATAAAAGATGGCAAGAACTTTTAAGTGCGTCTTTTTAAAGGTCTATATAGCTTGGTCCCCATGATTGCTTGTCTAGTATTGTTCCTATGTTCCTAAAATGAAAGGCCTTGAATCCTCCAACTCTCCTTAATGCTCAGTAGCCTACCAGCTGCTTTGAAGAGACCTGTGTCTCATTTTTCAAACAATGAAAGATTCACTTCTGTTTGACTTCACATTTCTTTGCAAAAACAGTGGCTGCACAAACACCCGCACTAGAGACCTCGGTCTACAACAATGAATAAACAAGAACTGCTGAAGAGAGAGGGTCCAAACATAGTGTATTCACTTACCATTACAGAGATCAAGCAAAGTGCTACTTTGTCAACCCTTAAGGCTAGTCTTGACGAGTATGATTGAATGAGTAGACACATATGTACCCGAGGGCTATCGTGTACTTTCCTACTCCATTTGACAGGTGAGAAGTACTAAGTACTCGTAAAGAATGGCAAAAAAAGTGTATCCCTTAAAAGTGTGTGTTTGTGTGTCTGTGTGTCTGTGTATATATTATATATATATATATATAGTATGTGTTCATACATACTATATATATATATATATATATATATATATATATATATATCGATCTCGTACTATTGCACAAAATCCTACCTAACTGAAACCAAAACGCCCGAACAAACTTTAGCGAAAATGCTTTTCAACGAAAAAGGACCATCGATAAACTGTGAAAAAAAAAACAAAAAAACAGAAAACAAAAAAAACATTACTAATGTTTTTGCAGGGGAGCAACCCCCCCTGCACCCCTCCCATATGGGGGGCTGTGCCCCCACCCTCCTTACTTTTATATTCTCACACTGTGATCACACTACAGTGGGGAAAAGGGAATATTCACTTATCCCCGCTGTACTACGATCTCAGCAACAGCCATTCCCCCACATTTTTCTTTTTTTTTTTTTAAGCACACTTAGTGGCACTGTAATCTGGTCATTTCCATGGGTTCTTCAAGCACCACACACTTAGGACCTGATTTGCACACTTGAGGCAGGATTTGGCAGAGACGTTCTGCTGAGAAATACTTTGGTTACATTCTTTGATGGCTGTTTAGTTTTGTCATTGCATGTGTTTGATCTAGGAATTGTACAGATATTTGGATAATGAGAGAGGCTTGCTTCAACAGCCTTTCTTTGTGTAAGATAGTATACCTCAAGTTAGTGAATCTTTAAGTTAGTGAATCTTTATCGTAAGAAATCATCACTCAGGAAGCTATTGTGGTAGGTGTAATTTTTTTCCAGTCTGCACTGCTTCTTGCTTTTCTAACATTTGCAAGGCTATTCTTTTTTATGTTTGAATTAATTTTTTTGCTTTTTCATGGCATTTTTCACAGTGTTATCTGCTTCTTCTTAGTGGGAAGGAACTGGAGAGGATGAGGAAGGCTTTTTGACAGCCTGCGGTTATGTCCCATGTGGACTGGTGCTGTGCTGCTGCTGCTGAAAAGGGCAACCTCCCTGTCTTGGTAAACCCTTGGAAGACATGTTTGCTCTAGGTCATCATACCAACAAATCCCAGTTCTACTAATGGTCCCTTCTCCAAGCATCACTTGTGTTTGGCTACAGTAAGTTCTTAAATAACTCTGTTTTTATTATTTTGAGAAACATTGTATACACTTTGCATAAAATATTTTTTCATGATGTAGGTAGCCAGACTTCTGCTTGTTGTATACTTTGGCGCAATGTGCTGGACAATTCTGACTTCTACAGTTTCTTCTAACATTTGCTGACTACAAAGTGGTAGGACTGGTCTTTGGGCATCTGGGAAAACTTTATTGTCTGGCACCAAAATTAGTATTGTTTTTGAACAATAATGTTTCACTTGTGATCGAATTACCTAACAGGAGCATGCATTGATCCTCTAATGATTGGATGGGAGCTTCTAGGAATCATTAAATATAACTGGCCAGAGTTGTCTTCTTACTCCTAGAAGTTTCTTGCCTGTAGTACTCTAAATTACATTATCAGATTTATCTTTGATTTATACCATCCCCTGCTTACTGAAAAATAAGAAGCTGGTGGTTCTTTTTTTTAAAAAACAATTTGTTCAGAGATAGATAAGAGCAGTTGCAATGAAAATGGCTCTGTCTGATATGAGTACTACAGTCAAATAGCATGAGTTTTTATAGCCACTAAAACAGTGGGTGGGTCCATTGGGTAATGATGAAAGCCATGGCATGTAGTTGGTATAGTTGGTTATACTCAGTTTGAATGAGCTTCTGATAGGCTGCTAAACATGGCATGTAATTGGTAGAGTTGGTTTTACTCTACTTGAATATTACGGATAAGTGACCAATTAGGGTCTAAGACTTGCTATTTGGAATCTGACCCTGTCTTAGTGAGGGAACAGTTTTTAAATATATCCAAATGTTTTAACAAAATATTTAAACAAAGGGTTATCAGTGTATAAAAGAAAGTGTTTTCTCATGATATGCTTCCTCAGATCCATCTTTAACAAAGTACATACAGTAGTAAAATCAGATTATTTAACAAAGTGCATGCAGTACTCATATAACATAAAGCCATTTTCATGTCTACTGCTCTTATCCATCTTTGAATAAAGTTAGAACAATGTGTATCTTATTCTTCTGAAAGGAGGAGATGATATAATCAAAAGTAAACCTGATAATTTAATTTGGAGTACTACAAGCAATAAACTTTTAAGAATAAGATTATTATTCTGGCTGGTCATATTTAATTATTCGTAGAAGCTTCCAACTTGTCCTGACCCTTAACCCTTAAAGGACAGGAGTCCCACTGATCTGTTCATTCACCATTTGTGATAATTCTCGGCTCTGGTTGATGATTGAATAGATGGAGAAAGGAAAATCGAAACTTCCCAGCTGCTTCATATAGCCAGGCCGGTACTACTCAGTCTGCTTATCGTTAACAAAGCTGCTCTGTTTTGTTTCTATTAAGGCATATTTGAAGGCCTATGCTGAAGTCTCTAGTAATATCAAAACTGAAAGGGTATATTTTTAGGAAAGTGAGAAATTAGTCTCTTGAACCTGACTCCTAAGAATTATGCTGAATATGTAGAGTACAAACTCTTTTTATTAGTAAAACTATTCATTTATAATCAAACTGCAAGTAAATGTTGTGGTTAGGTAAGTAATCGCAAGCATTAGCCTGTTATACCAAGCTGCCTTGCATTCTTAGAGTAATTACGACTTTACCAAAAGAAATTGCGTAGTTCAGCTATTTCTGCTTAATCACTTTTTTCCGCAACTTGTGTAGATTAAATATTTTGTGTGGATACCATGGATACCATAGGAGCTTTTTTTCCTGCCAGTTTTGTATTCTGAGCTACATAGTTGCGAAAGAAAGTCAACATATTTAAATTCTTGTCGACGTGTAACTTAGGGATGTAACAGCAACAGTTCTTTTGAATCAGATAGAGTTTTGATTGACAGAGTTCAACAATGGCTTTTTTGTATATATTATTTTTCAGATCACAGCAAAACATTTTTATATTTATTCCTGCAACAACATACTGTGGGTTAGCCTACTCAGGGAAGGTGTTGAGTGGTAATTTTTGTTGAATGATTTTCTTTTATTCAAGAATACTCAGCATAGTAGCATTGATTTGAGCTGTTATCTTTAAGGATGTCACAGTGTTAGCAAGTAGCCGAGAAGCTTTTTGTATTAAACCTTTAGGAATGCTTTGATATGACTGATATGACACTTAGAAACTGGTGAATTACTTACTAGATAAGAAATGGCTAAAATTACATGGGACTTAAATATTGTTACTTTGCTAAGTGTCCTGTGCTTGGAAACTTGAGTTTACAGAGACCACGATATTTCTGCTCCAGTTACTATTTGTTATTGAAAGACGATAGTTTAACATAGCTGAGCCAGGACACATGCTGATTTTATATTTCCTTTTTTATTTTTTTTTTTTGTAATGTCATTTTTATTCCATCGGGGGAGGGGATAATCCCCTCTCTCTATAAGATAGGGCCATGTTTGTCATGAATTTATTATGCAAAGCACTCAGGTGGAGAAGGCACTCTACAGATCAGACAGTTCCTTCTGCTGCCTCAGCCATTGCCATCTGAACAGCAACAGCAGCTGAAACATTTCATATGGCATTAGCATCACAGTGGATTTGAATGATTTTATGTATTGGGGATGTGGCAATAGCAACCATTAGTACTACAAATTAGTTTTCTCTGGCACTGTTAGTATCAGTCTCTTCCTTCCTTGCTTTTGGTCTATAATCTAAAATTTGCTGACTGATCACAGGAGGGTAGATCAAACCTGCCAGCTCTATATAGCAGTGTTTCCGAAACTGGGGTCCGTACAATAAACTCAAGTGGTCCTCGAGCTCACTTGCACCCACCTGGGTTTCAGGCATTATCCATGACCCAACCCTGTGGAAAAAGAAAAGTTGTGCCGCTCACCCACAATTTATTTAAAAAAAAAAAGAGAGAGAGAGAGAAACTTCCCTGTTTGCAGCTGAGCAGTGGTTAAGCAGCTAATTGCCCTTACTTTTTAGAGGAAAAGAAGGAACAACTTCCATGTTTGCGGCTGACTCTGAACAGCTGCTCACTTGCCCTGTGTTTTTGCCAGCAGTTAGAACTTGGAGGGAAATTTAAACAACTATTCTGTTCCCTCCAAGTAAGACAGGTCCCATATTTGTGTTGTTCGCTGTATGGGTATGGGTCTGCTCTCTCCCTTTTGCCAGCAAATAGAAATTAATGCAGAGCTGATGATTGATCTGGACAATCTTGTTGATAGAACTTGAAGGTATTTTCTGTTTTTTTTATCAAGGCTTTAATAAGAAGCGGTGCCTGAGTGTAGCTGTCAAGTTGACGAGATATTCGCAGTGTGTGCCAGATTTTTGCTTTATTTGGTCTATTTCACATAAAAGGGGGTTTCTCTGGTAAATCATTGAAGACTGAAGAAAATAATGGCATACTTTTGAGCTTCAGATTTCATGCGTTTCAGATTGTAGTTTTTCTGGAAAATCCCTGGCAAATCATTGATGAGTGAAGTCAGAAAATAATGGCAGACATTTGAGCATCGGACTTCATAGATTTCAGAAAATTTGTACTAATGCAAAACTTGTTGTTCTATTAACTTTCTAAGTTTACAAGACCAAAAATTAAAATGTGCCCCCCCCCCCCCCCATTATGGCAGGTGCATTTTTCAAGCAATTTAGTTTCAAGTGCATATTTTAATAGTGAAAGCGCTTAGTTTATGGGACTTGCTGTTTTCTGCTTGTGTTATTAAAATGGTGTTTCTCTGCCTGTTTTTGGTCAGTTTGTTTTTTATTTTTTGGTTACTAGTGTTTTACTTTGTTTGGAGCTTGTTTTGTTCGTTAGGCACAAAATCTTACCTCCTCTGCAGGATGGCTCTTCAGGCCTGGAAGGTGGCTCTTGGTTATCAGTTAACTCTTTAAGCAGTATACGCTCCTTCAGAGCATAATCTAGTGGCAGATAATCTGAGCAAGTCCAAAACACAGGAGCATGAATGGATGCTTCAAAGATTCATGTCTCTGGACATTGTCCATCAGTGGAATATTCCTCAGTTAGATTTTTTTTTGTCTCCTCTCTGAACATGTAACTTCCTGTGCTCTGTTGGAGTGCCATGGAATCTGGCATGGAAGATGGGCACCCTTTCTTTTCCTTGGAAGGGGATGTTTCTTTATGCTTTTCCTCCTCTTTCTCTACTTACAAGAGTACTGCAGAAGATTCAACTGGACTTCTCAGAAATCTTACTAGTTACTCCCTTTTGGCCAAAACAGCACTCGTTCCCCTTGTAATGCATCTGGCTAGGGACAGTCACCATAAGTTACCTCACTGATTGAATCTCCACATACAGGACAAGGGTTCTCTTATCCATCCTCACTTGTTTACTCTTCAACTGACATTGTGGGTGATAGGGTTTTGATCCCTTTCAGGCCTCTCTTTTCTGAAGACGTGCCAAGGGTTTTACAGGAGGCAAGGATACCTCAACCAGGAAATCTTGTATGCCCAAATGGAAAAGGTTTTCTGTCTGGTGCCATGCTCATAACAAAACCCTTTTTCAGTTGGGGGGGGGAATCCTTTTGGTGCTTTTATTTGTGTGAGTTGCTCCAGTTTGGCCTGGCCTATTCTTCTTCTTTGAAGGCCCATTTGTAAACCATTTCTGCTTGTCAACCCTTGAATCCTCCTTTGCCTTCTCATTTTGAGGTCAAACAATTTCTTAAAGGCATCCTGCATATTAGACCTCCAAGGAAACCTGTCCCTCCTCTATGGGACCTTAATTTTGTTTTGGAAAAATTGACTCTGGCTCCTTTTGAGCTTGCAGGCTCTGTATCTTTGCAACACTGTACCTGGAAGACTGTTTTGTTGCTGTGTGTCTTACTTCTGCTTGGATGGATTCTGAGCTCCAGGCCCTTATGGCAATTCCTTCGTTTTTGTTTTTCTTCCACAGGGACAGGTGTCCCTTCATTCTAACCCTTATTTTATGCCCAAGGTAGTAAATAAGTTGCCCTTGAATTAGTTAGTGCAACTCCCTTCCTTTTTCCCTTCTTGTCAGTCTGCTAATGAGAAGGTCCTGCTTTCCTTGGATTTGCAGAGATAGCTCAGGTACTATTTAGATAAAACTAAGGCTATATGCAAGTCTGATCAACTTTTTATTTCCTTTCATTCCAGGACATTGGGTTTGGCTGTTTCTAAGCAAACCATCTCCTCCTGGATATCTAAGGCCATTTCCTTTTGTTATACTTTTCATAAAAAATCTCTGTCTACTTGTGTTTAGAGTTTATTCCACTAGGGCTGTTGCTTTTCTGGTGCCTTCTTTAAGGGGTTTGTAGACTGATTCTGTCCATGAAGCTGCTACCTGGTCTTCAGTGCATATCTTTACTAAACAGTATTAGTTGGATATGATTTTTAAGATCAGAGCAGGTTTTGCTAAAACTGTTTTATATGGGTTTGTTGAGAGCTGTTCTCAGCCTTCCACCTTCAATTCTTTCTTAAGCTTTTTTACTCTCCCTTCTGTTTAGAATACTACAACAGTGCTATAGAAGGACAGTACAGTTGTGTAAAATGTTACCATGACATTAGATGTTCCTCTCTTCACTGTTGCAGTATTCACTCCCTCCCTCCAACCCCCTCGTGTTTGTTCTGGTTTTAAATTCCCTTCTAGCGGAAGGTTCCTCTTTTTCTTCTGCTTTGTTTCCTATGGAGTCTGTTCTCATCTGGGGCAATTCAGTTCAGGGTAGCTGTGTCCATATGCCCCTTTTATGCCCTATGTTCTGTGCAGGCAACATAGTTGTGACGTATGGCACATACAAGATCATTAGGCTTTAGTATACTGGCTGTGTGCTGGGCTGCCCTGGGTGGGAGATCATTGTTGCAGTATTCTAAACAGAAGGGAAGAAAAGGATCTCTACTGCTTTGGTAAGATTTTACACAACTGTACTTTATATTGCTTTGCTTTCATTTATGTCAAAATACAGTGTACATCTGTGTTCCTTCAGGTGTGGGAACATGCATCTAGTCCTAGGAGCAGAAAAAAATGGTAGGAAGACTTATAGTGCATGCATCATCCTGGAGGCTGACTTCTATAATAAATGTATGTATGTGTGATGCCCGTGCCCTGGTCCAGCAATCAAGGAACCTCAGTCCTCACCACTAACACCAAAGAGGGCATGTTATATATGAGGAAAGGATAACAAATACACACAGTAAAGTGCAATTTCCCTTAAGAGCACACGTAGATCACAGTCAGTCCAGCGCTGGTTGCTCCCTTGCTCTCCAGGTCCCCAATAACACTCCCCACTGGCACAGCTATAGGGTCAAGATCTCAGCCAGCTGGGCAAGCCAAAATCTCCAGCACCCTTTCTGTCCAACCACTGCTTCATGTCCCTGCCCAAGTAGCTGACACATACACACTTTGAGATAAGTTTATACAACCACACAAACACTTCTGGGGAAGGCTGGCACAGGTTCTCCAGCTGTGCTCCTTTTACCCAGACTATACGGTGGTACCACTGGCCACCAACAAGCTAATATTTATCAGCTACTCAAAGGCCCTTAAAAGGGTGTCCAATTATTACTGTGCAATATTGTTATCCAATTGGTAGTATGACTAAATAGTCGAGGCTTAGTAGACTGACTTGGTACAGAATCCTTATGTACATGCAATGTACTCTTAGAGCTCTCTACACAAACCAGCCACAGTTAAAATGTTTTAAAATATTTAATAATAAATAATTAAAACCACAAGACAATACTTTCTACTACACAGTGCTAGTCAAGAGTTCAGAGATCACACAGAAATATTTAAAATAATTCAGTAGTACAGTTCTGATATCACAGAAAAACACTTAGTCTAATCTTTCTAGTTCCTAGCTATTTCTAAAAGAAAAACAAATCTGAGATAACTTACATCTAGAGCAAGACAGCGCTGTGAGATGGATGGTCATGACAAAAATGCTTCATAATCTTTGTTCTCACTGTTTAATTTGAAATTGCAGGTCTGATAAACATTACATCATTCTTCACAACTTACTGGGGTTCCCAGGCCAACAGAAACTGCATCTGCATTCATTTACACCTAGGCAGAAACCAGAGCAATAAAGGACATTTATGCATGCAAATTCTGGTCATTAACTTTAGCCTTAACACAATAGGCAGGAAGCCTTCATCTAGCCTGGCCGGAGCCGAATTGTAAACATCAAAGACAGTCATGAAATGCTTGACTTAGCTTTCTTACGGTAGATTGCACTGTTGTCACATTTATTTCCAGTTCCACATTTCACAGCATATTCTTTAATTTATGAAACAAGCCTGTATTTCAACATTTCACAGTATTTTCTTTCAATTAAGAAAACAAGTCTGTAGTTCAACATTCATATTTACAAATGACAGAATTATCTATAAAATTCTATCTGGCTATGCTGGCAGCCTTCACAGTATACATTTATGTATTCTGTTTTATCAGAGGCCAGGGGGGAAGAGCTCCATTATCACAGACTATTGCAATAAAAAGAAATAAGTATTTGTAGGAGACATTGTTTTGCAATAAAAATCCAGTAATATTGTTTTCAGTAGGACCTACTAACATTTTATAATTTATTACGAAAAGAATGTGTGTATACATATATCTGTGCACAGACATGCATATTAACATACATATTGGCAGATGTGAGCATTTGGTGTTTCTTCAGAATATAGCCAAAGTCAGAAACTGATTTAGAGTGAAGGGGAAAAAGAAGAAGAAACAAAACTAGTAAAGATTATGGCTGGAATTCAGAAAGGACTAATGTCAGTGGTAAGTCTTACCACTAGTAGCTTCCACCTTGCAGTAAACCTTTCCAGCTTAGAGATCACCCTACCACTATGATTTCTTACTAGAAGTAGCATCAGCTTGAAGTGCAGTCCTTCCTTCTGTGGTAGGTGGTAAGGAAGTAATCTTGGGAGAGTGGCAAACGCTAGTTAGACATGTGCATTCCCAAGAAGTGCCTGCAGTTACTGATGTGCTTTGCTGAGTGATTTAGAGACTTGCAAAGTCGTTTAAATTTCCACATTGAGTCGAAAAGTGTAACAGTTTCAAAAGATCGTGGTCACTTATTGACTTTGGTGGAAGAAGTTGTAGTGCAAAGTTCAGTAGACACTTGGGGGTAGGGTGTTAGTGTGTGTGTCAAGGGGCATGAATAGAGTTGGATGAGTGTGTTTGTGTGTGTGTGTGTGTGTGTGTGTGTGTGTGTGTGTGTGTGTGTGTGTGTGTGTGTGCATGCACATGTCTGCCTGGGTGGCTGTAGGAGGGGAATTAGATAGAGGATCGAGAATATTGGTACATGTGTAAGAGCATGTGTGTAGGTGAATGAGTGTGTGTGTACATTAGTCTAATCAAGTGAAGGGGGGTATGCAATGTTGAATGGATGTGTGGGCTTGTGCATGCGTGAATTTCTGACTGTGTGTGTGAGTGAGATTTGGTGTCTTTGCAAACAGGATGCATAGGGGTGGTTGTGTAAACAATACCGCCATCACAGATCTAGCCCCTAGTAGCAAAAAAAATTAACACAGTCCTGCAAATGAGACAGTAATGAGGTCTCCCTCATTAGGGCATACTCCATCTCTGAATAACATTTTGTGTAAGTTGACCTATCTGTGGTAGGCAGTTTACATGGAAGTATTTGGAATTTTTCTGAATCCCAAGGAATGTTACGAATTTGAAAGAAAGGATATGTATGATTTAGGGTGAAAGGGAGAAAAAGTAAAAAAGATACATAGGAGCAAGGCATAGCAAATAAGGAATGGGTTAGTAAGGGATTCTAGGATTGTAAGGATTTAGAAGGAATATATTTTATGTATACATTTTAATGTACATTGAGTATTCATTCTGGTCCGTTAAGTAGTTACATCTTAACAAAGACAAAAACGGTTTTGTTCATAGGCAAATACAAGGCTAGCTGCCCTTATGGGCTATTTTAAGTGCATTTGATTTTCTATCAAAGGGTAAAATCAAATCTTGTACCTTGTGTTGATGAGGTAAATGCCTTAGCCATTATGCCTGTCCCCAACCCGCATACGATTTATTTATTTTATTAACTTTGTTTAAATTAAGTAAATAAATTATTTACTTTAGGGTACTACACTGGCAAACAAATTTAATAATTAAAATATTGATCAATTTAATAGGTTCATACTAGGCTAACTGCTAGAAGGGCCATTTTAGGCCTAGACAATAACCCAAGGTCAGAATCAAACCCTGTACCTTGTGTCTGTGAGTTGAAGACTTTAACCATTTTGTGAAATACTCTCTCAAAGAATCTGTGATCTGATTCAAACCCTGCATTACTTCTGTTGCTGCTCAGAACTTACTTTCTCTGTGGTGCAACATGTTAATGCCATAATATATGTTTATATGGGTGTTTATGACAATTAACCTAATTGCCTTTTCCTCTCACACATCATTGAAAAAATAAAGGAAAGCACATTTCTTATAAAACATATTTCATTCAATCACATTTCGTATAAATTTCTTATACAGCAAATACTCTTTCAGAAATGTTTAGTTTTAGTTGAATAAGTGTTCTCACATTTAATAAATGAAAAGTGTCATCTAACAGGCCGAGAACTCATTTGCTGAAGTTCTTTGTATATCCTATATCTCCTCTGCTCCATTTCCCTCTTATGCAAACCATGAGGAAGCAATCCAAACCTCAGTCCACCACCTCATCCATCTGGTCCACCAGGGTCTCTGTGAAGCAGAAGATCCATGAGCCTTTCAAACACCTCACATACTATTGTATTTCCTTCTCCAATTTGTCCTTCAGTTTTGAAGCCCCAGGACCTGAGAGTTCCAAGAGTACTGCTGTCGCAGCCGAAGAGATTCATGTCTTCAACCCCGATCGTATCCTTGAGCAGTTCTGCTCCTGTTCCCTCAGATCAGGATGAATCTCTGAGCCAGAATATCAGTGTTGGATCTGTGGGACCGGAATTGACTTCGATGTTGGTGGAGCCTTCCTTGCTCCTTGGAGCCTTGGCATAAGACAGCTTGGGTCCAGCTTCCTCCTCGAGACACAGATCTGGTTAGAGTTGTGGCTTGCCTGCTTAAGATATCTTTGCTCCGGTTTGGCCTGCTGCGTCTTCCCTGGGTCCATTGGCCTTCAAGTTTGTGGAGAGGATTTTTTCTCATTCAAGCAATCTGGTCTCTCATACTTCCTCAGATTCTGCACCGTATCCCCCTTTGGTTCCAAGCTGTAATCCTATCAGACCTACTCCACAGGGACAGCCAGTACCAAGTAGCGTCCAGACAGTTCTCATAGATTAACTACCCCTCTTTTTAGACACTTCTCCAGAACAACATGCCGAATTGATTCACTGAAGGAGAACATGCCAAAGGAGGCACTTAGATTCCTCTCTGGAATCCCTCACAGAAGATACTGATTTCAACAAAGGGGAAGGGACCCCCCCCCCCAGATCACCACCCAATGACGTCTTCTTTGGAAAGATTTTGGAAATCCTTAAGCAAAAATGCGGTTGGTCCTCAGATAATCCAATCCTTGAGGAGTCCGTATTCTTAGAAGCTTTTGGCTGTGGCCCATCTACGTACGTGAGTGACTCCCTCGACCAAGGAGTTTATCAATCTAGCCTCTCACTGGGCATGGAAGGAACTGGACTCTGAACCTATCCCTCTTAAACTGGATAGAATTTTAGTCCCGCTGAAAGATGGACCACATTGGAGCAAAAGTGTCCCTGTTGATGTGATGGTTATAGTGGCAGCCACCAAGAAGGAGCTTGCAGAACAGAGCTGCTCTGTATACCCCCCTAACAGAGAGTCTAGAACGCTGGACAGGCGTGAAAAGCACATATTTACATCCGTGATCTTTGCCTTGTGGTCCCTGATCTATTTGGCACACTTTGCAAGACTACAGAGGGATTTGACTAAGGAACTCTCAGTCTCTGAGTCCATGTCTCCAGAGAATTATAAGACATCATCCTCGCAGTTGACCACTATTTAATTTATATCAAATGCGTCCATGAGGCTAATCTCGCACACTGTAGAATGTACCTCACAGCCTGCTGGTTCACGCATTGCCGTAAGGAGACATGCCTGGATGCAGCTTTGCGATTTTGTGGAGCCTTTCAAGTCTTCTTTTATCAATGCTCCCTTTGATGGAACTACCTTGTTTGGTCCCTGTGTGAAATGCTTGCCTGCAGTGAACAAGAATGAAAGACCCTGTCTGCCCTAGAGATTTGCTTTTCTACCCCTCAACTATCCTTCTCAAGGAATCAAAATGGAGGCAAGAAAATGTGATTCCATAAATCCCAGTGATCTTTCCCGGATTCATGTTGAGAGTCCACAAAAACAGGGATTCTGAGATTCTTTTCCAGATAGATCCTTTCAGAACTCCTGAATTACTGCCTAACCGCTCGCCTCTGGAGGCAGTTGCGGGATGTTTGTCCTTGCATCCAGATGCCTGGGCTACCATAACAATAGATTCTTGGATGCTAAATATAATATCCAAAAGTTACTTTATACCATTTTTCCAAACACCGCCCCCCCCCCCAAGAAAAACAAACTTCCCGAAGTTCTACCTAGTCAGAGAGAAGCTGCAGTTCAAGAATTTCAGAAGCTGTTAGACAAGAGCGTCATCCTGGAGGTCTCACCAGACCAGAGAGGATTCGGTACTTACTTGAGGTTCTTTTTAGCACCAAAAAAGATAAGGGACCTGGGACCCATTTGGATGTGCCCACTTGATCTTAGGATGCATACTATCACATCAAAATAGGCAGACAGTCCAGAAGTGACGTGCGCTTTAGGCTGGGAGCTAGTCACTGTCAATTCAGAGCCCTGCCCTTTGGACTCATTACAGCCCCTAGAATGCTTACTAAATGTCTAGCAGTGATAGCAGCTCACATGAGACTGCAAGGATTCCAGGTGTTTCCGTACTTAGATGATTGGCTCCTCACCACTCCAACCAAGCATCACCTACAACAAACCAGGGATGATTTACTCCAAATTTGCTGTCTTTAAGCATTGCAGTCAACATGGCCAAATCAGAGCTACTACTGGTTCAGAGCCTGGAGTTCATTAGTGCTCATCTGAATGGTACAAGTCAAACTGCTTCTCTACTCCTGTATCGTGTGACCACAATCAAGTTCCATGTTCAACAAATTATTTCTCATCCTGCTACTCCTGCTTGTCTGGTTCTGCAGGCTCTGGCGTCTATAGCAGCATCTGTAGTATTAGTGTATTAGCCCCTTAGCATGTTACTCTGTGTGTTCTGCATGGGACTCCAGCTGTTCAGTGGTCTGTTCTTTGACAGCCTCTTTCTTATCCAGTCAGATTCACTCAGGTATGCAGAGACCATCTTCAATGGTGGATCCATTTGAGTGCGATTCTCATAAGTTGCCTCTTTGTTCGGTCTCCCCCTGTAGCCACAGTAACCACAGACACCTCACAACTGGGGTGGGGGGGCATTTTTTGGGAAGGACTGTACAAGGCATGTGTTCACCCCAAGTGGCCAATACACATATCAATGTCCTACAGATTAGATCAATACTTTTGTCATTGCAGGCTTTTCAAGATATTTTCCCTCTAGGGAACATTGCGATTCAAGCCGATAACATATCTGTGGCCTGGTATATCAACAAATTATGTGGAACTCAATCTTACCCCCTCTGTGGAGAAGCTACAAGTGTGTGGCAATTGGCAATCTCCTCCAACCGCTTTATAGTGGCAATGCACATCCCAGGAAAATCCAGAATACTGGCGGACAAATTCAGCAGATCCATTCTGATGCCTCACGAGTGGTCTCTCAATCAGTCAGTTGCGGAGGAAATTTTCCATCGTTGGGGCCATCCTTACTGTGACCTTTTTGCCTTTCCCCGCAAAAACAAATGCAGCAAGTATTTTACCCTGATCTCCCTCCCAGGGGGAGTCACCGAGAGATGCTTTCATCCACATTTGGTCTTCTGTTCTCCTTTATGCTTACCCCCCCCCCCCCCCCAAGTACCTCTAATTTCAAAATTCTTGCAGTAAGCCAGCTGGTTGAAGAGCTGTGCTATCTTCATAGCCCCCTTCTGGCCTTGCCAAGTCTGATTTTGCTTCCTTTGGTCTCGTCCTCTTTATCCTCCTTGTATATTGGACTCCTGTCCAGATCACCTGTCACATCCTTCAGGGATAAAGCATCCCAGTATTCCTGCCCTGAAATTAACCTCATCATTTCCCTAATTATGTCAATAGCTTGACAACCCAGGATGTCTTCCCTGGTCTGTAATATTCTTTTGTCAGCACAGAAAAATTCCACTAAGAGGATTTATAAAAGCATGTGGAAAAGCTTTTCGGTTTGGACCATGGAAAATGACACTGATCGTTTACTGCCCCTATTTCTTTTGTACTGCAGTTTTGGCTTCTCTCTTTAAAGAAGGTGCTAGTTTTCCACAGTCAAACACTAAGAGAGAGAGAGAGAGTTAAAGAACACATTTACTATATTCAGAAAAAGAGTAAAGTCAGTGCCCTGTCTAAGCATGTGTTATCTACAGACTTAGGACATACATTAGATTTTTGGTTATAGGCATAGTTTTTGAAACCATTAGGGGAGGTAACATTAGGAATATAACTGAATAAATGGAAGGAAAATAAGACTTGACAAAACTAACGGGTGTGACTGCGGACATGGATTGAATGATTTCATACCCATTAAACCTAGGTTAAAATCTAGACCCCTAACTAGGTAAAATGTTTTTTAGGTAGCATTGTTTATTGTATATTTTACATTAATAATTCCTAGTCTTTGTGTTTATACATGTCTTCATTGTATAGGAAGTTTTTAAAGTAGTAACTTGATGTTCTTCGTCTTCCCTTGCTGCAGTCCTGACAATTGGGTATAGTCCGCGTCCCAGTCGGCCCGAATACCAGAGTATAAGGCTGACGTCGGTCATGGCGCCTTAGACTGACGTCAGTACGTCAGGGTACTAATGCGCATGACCGGCGCCATTTCCTCAGTCTTTTGCCGCATGGTCCGATGCAGAAGCAATTTTGCGAGTGCAGGTTGGCGTTCTGAGATTTTCCGAAACCGGAGTTTCAGACCGAGTACAGAGTTGGCTAAGTAACCCCGTTGGGGAACATTTTGGTTTTTTCTTGCCTCAGTATTTAACCGGATGTCAGAAAAAGTGAATAACTGTATTTCTTGTGGGAAGCAGATACCGCATAGGGATTATCATACATTGTGTATACCTTGTTTAGGGCCTGAGCACGACGTTGTTGGTTGCCGTTCTTGTGCTAGATTTAACAAGCGCACTATTAAGAGGAGGCTTGATTGTGCTAGGTTAGTGTTTGGGAAACGTTGCAATTATACTATGCCGTCGGATGCTCCGACGCCTGCTTCATCTAAGAAGCGCAAGGACAAAACAGTGAAGTCTAGGGGTGAGGAACCGGCAGTCCCGGACGTCGGTCCTTTAGAAGGCTCAGGGGAGCCAGAGGTTTTGCCAGGAGTCTCTATGGAGTCTCAGGCAGATACTTTACTGTTACAGGATGTGCCCTCTCAGGAGGTAGGCCAGGCTGAGGGGGCTTCTCAGGTTACTGTTCTTCCCTCTCTTCCCAAGGTAGTTAGGGCCTCTCCTTCTGTTGCCAAAGCTTCTTTTAGAGGAAGGCCAAGTTCAGCTTCTGTAGGGGCTTCTCCTAGCATTTCGGGCTCTGTGCCTAAGAAACATATGCTTAAAATGGCAGAAGATTTGATTACTCTGATTAGAGGTTCTATGCCCCCACCTGATAAGAGGCCTAGGGTGGAGCAGGAGTTTGATAGTTTTGAACAGTGTTCACAGGCTTCAGAGTCTTCTGTGGAAGACTTGCCAGAATTTCCTACTTATTCTGATTCTGATGTGGATGATTCCACTCCTTCCGCTTCTCCTCCTGAGGATTTTTCATTTTCAGAGACTCTTCACTCCATGAGGGAGCACTTTAAATGGGAAGGCCAAGATTACTCTGACTCCAGAAAAAGGCTTAGAGAATTCTTGTTTTTGCCCCAGCATAGGCCCTTAGCTATTCCTCCTGTGTTGAATGTGGTGGAGGATGTTTTTGCAGAGGCTTCTCTGAACCCTGATTCCTTGCCTCCTGCTCCTGTTAAGCCTGATAGGTATTATAGGGTGCCTGAAGCTCATAAGTATTTGTTTAAGAGTCCCAGGGCGGACCCAGAAACTGTTTCTCAGGGGCCTAAAGGTGTTAAAGCTTCTGTGGTTAAAAATCCTGTACCCTCTGATAAAGAGGCAAGGGCTTTGGATAGGTGGGGTAAGAAAGTATACTTCTTCCACTCTAGCCATGAGGCGTTGAATTGTCAATTTCATATGCTGAAATATCAGAATTATCTCCTTTCACAATTGAAATCTAAGGTGGATGCTTTGGCGGAAGGTATTGAGTGTAAAGAATTGCTGGATTTGGTTCATGTGTCGGAACAAGTGGGTAAGCATTCTTTGCAGTGTGGTTTTGATGCTGTTCAGGCCTCCTCGAGGGTGGCTGCTACTAGTTCTGTTCTTCGCAGACATGCATGGTTGAAGGATCAGAATTTAGCTGAGCATGTTAAGACCAGGATTTTGGATGCTCCTTTACAGTCTGATGTGTTGTTTGGACCGCCTGTGGAAGCAGTTTTAAAGAAAATGGAGGACAAAGCTAAGTCTATGCAGACTGTTAAAGATTTTTGCAGGTGCAGCCTCCAAGTTTAGTAGAAATTGGCCTGCTAAGGGGTGGACATATCCTGCTTATGGTTCCCAGTCTAGGGGTAGGTCTAGACGTGGTAGGGGCAGGGCTCAAGGTTCTTTAGGCCTAGATCAGACAGTTCACCTGCTCAGACTTCTGGTGAGGGCAGGGGTCAGTCCTTTCGTAAGCAGAACCAATGACCTGCCTTTTCAGCTGCCAGTGGACTCTCGTCTGGCAGCTCCTTTGGGAGGAAGATTGTCTCTTTTCAAAGAAAATTGGGATTTAATCACTCAAGACAGATGGGTGCTGGATATCATTCATCACGGGTACAGATTTTATTTCCACACAATGCCCCTTTCAAAGGCATGCCAGATGTTCCTCCTCCACAAAGAAAAGAGGCTCACAAGCAAGTTTCTCAGTTACTCCAGATAGGGGCTATTCAGCCAGTCCCTGTGTCAGAAAGGGGCTTCGATTTTATTCTCGCCTGTTCCTAGTACCAAAGAAGGGGAACATGTGGAGACCAATTTTGGATTTATCTATCCTCAACACTTATCTGGACATTCCCAAGTTCAAGATGTTGACGTTACAGCAACTGTTACCTCTGCTGGGCAAGGATCACTGGATGGTAACTTTGGATCTCAAGGAAGCTTACCTTCATGTGCCCATAAGGCTAAGTTGCAGAAAGTATCTGCGGTTTGAACTGGAGATTTTCATTATCAGTTCTCTGCATTGCCCTTTGGCTTATCTACTGCGCCCAGAGTATTCACAAAGGTTCTGGCTCCAGTGATAGCTTACTTCAGGCTTCAAGGCATTCAAATCTATCCTTACTTGGACGACTGCCTGATTCTGGCTCAAGAAAAGGAACACCTTCTACAGCATCTGGAATATGTCATAGCAGTGCTAAGATGCCTAGGGTATTCTGTGAACGAAATAAAGTCCAGTCTAGTACCCTCTCAAGACATGTGCTTTCTGGGTGTGAGACTGAATACAGCAGCTCAGATGGCCTTTTTAACCCCGGACAAACAAAAGAGTCTGTCACTTTACTTCCATCAACTATCTCATCAGTCCGTGCTGACTGCAAGGACAGTCCTTCAAGCATTAGGGTTCATGGCATCTTGTATTCTGGTGCTTCCCAATGCCAAACTGCATATGAGGAAGCTGCAATGGTATCTCAAATGTATGGACACAGCACTGCCAAGATTTGGACACTGTCATTCAAATAATACCTTGCCTTCAAAAGGAATTCTTGTGGTGGGCTCAGGAATGTCACCTAAACAAGGGACTCTCTGTGACCCGGCCAGAGGCGAGTCAGATTTTAACGACAGATGCCTCGGACACTGCTTGGGAGCTCATCTAAATGGAAAGTGGATACAAGACAAGTGGCCTGCCAGACTACAGCATCTACATATCAACATGAAGGAGATGTTAGCAGTCCAGTTTGCATTGATGGCATTCAAGGAGTTACTTCTTCCAGGGCAGGTGTTGATTCTGACAGACAACACAACTGTCATGTGGTACATCAACAAGCAAGGGGGAACACATTCTTATCCTCTATGCAGGCAAGCAATGATTTTATGGGAGACTGCGTTAAGCCTGCAACTGACTCTTCAGGCAAGGTTTCTGCCAGGAGCACAGAACTCCCTAGCAGATGTTTTAAGCAGACAAATCATGGATCCCCACGAGTGGAAACTGGATCTTCATGTATTTCAGAAATTGACAGTGTCATGGGGAACTCCAGACATAGATCTGTTCGCTTCTCCACTAAACCACCAGCTGCCAAAGTATTGCACAAAGGGGTTTCATCACACAGCTTGGAAAGTGGATGCTCTGTCTTTCAGTTGGAAAAACCTTCATGTCTATGCCTTTCCACCTCTACCTCTTCTTCCAAAGGTATTACTAAAGGTCAGACAGGACAGGCCAAGGATGATTTTGATAGCTCCAGATTGGCCTCGGCAACACTGGTACCCACTTCTAAGGAGTCTTGTAAAGAAGCCTCCATGGCCTTTACCTCTGATTCCTCATCTGTTATCTCAGAAGGACGGTCATCTGCTCAATGTCAAGCTTCAATCTCTTCATCTCACAGCTTGGCATATTCTGTGTTGAAGCATGGTAGGTCTCAGCTTCCTCAACAAGTTTTAAATGTGATTATGGAAGCTAGAAGGCCTAGTACTAGGAGAGTGTACGCAGAAAATGGAAGAGATTTTTATTTTGGAGTACAGCAAAGAATTTGGAGATTTCAGAGCCTAATTTGAGTGTGGCTCTTCAATATCTTACTGAATTATTGGACAAAGGTTTGTCTTTCTCTTCCATAAAGATTCATGCTGCAGCAATTTCAGCTCACTATGATTGTGACCCACCTTTGTTTTCGCATCCTTTGTTCAAGCAGTTTCTTAGAGGGGCAAAGAATATAAGACCCCACGTAGAGCTCCTACTCCTGCTTGAGATCTCATTTTTGTGTTGTGAAAACTTACTCTACAACCTTTTGAGCCTGCAGCTACTGCTGAATTGAAATATTTGTCATGGAAGACTGCTTTTCTGTTGGCTATTACTTCTGCAAGAAGGGTGTCTGAGTTGCAGGCCCTTATGGCAGTAGAGCCCTTTTGATTTTCCATAAGGACAGGGTATCATTACGCACTAATCCTTCCTTTATGCCTAAGGTGGTTTCTAGTGTGGCTTTAAACCAAACTATTCATTTGCCTACGTTTTTTGCAGATCCTCAAAATAAAGGGGAAAAGATTTTGCACACTTTAGATGTACACAGGCAATTGCGTTATTATTTGAGCAGGACTAAAGATTTTAGACAGTCTCAGCAGTTACTTGTTTCTTTTGCTTTAAGTTCACAGGGCAAGCCTGTGTCAAAACAAACTATTTCTAGATGGATTGGCTTTTGCATTGCATTTTGTTATTCCCATCATGGCAAAGAGGTTCCAGCTGGGATTAGGCCTCATTCCACTAGGGCTACTGCCACTTCAACAGCATTTCTAAGGGGTGGCAACTAAGGATATTCTGGAAGCAGCTACTTGGAGTTCAGTGCATACTTTCTCTAGGCATTATCACCTGCCTATATACTCTAAGACTAGAGCTGGTTTTGCCACAGCTGTTTTACAAGGCATGTTGTCAGCTCCTGCTACTTTATAATTTGCCAGCCTCCCTTACCTCTGCTTTGGGATTCTACCCAATTGTCAGGACTGCAGCAAGGGAAGACGAAGAACATAGTACAGTTTTGTACCTACCATAAATGTAGATGTTCGAGGATTCCCTTGCTGCAGTCCAATTTTCCCTCCCTCCTTCCCCTCTGTTTTTCAGGGTGGTTGTGTAGGTGAGTTTACATGCTTATATTTTTTGTATATATATATATATATATTACTGTATATATTGTACATGTTTTTTGGTGCAGGTTGTTTTTGGGACTTGTCTTTTTGGGTCTTCTGACATCTGGGGCAAGAAAAGACTGAGGAAATGACGTCGGTCATGCGCATTAGTACCCTGACGTACTGACGTCAGTCTAAGGCGCCATGACCGACGTCAGCCTTATACTCTGGTATTCGGGCCGACTGGGACGCGGACTATACCCAATTGTCAGGACTGCAGCAAGGGAATCCTCGAACATCTACATTTATGGTAGGTACAAAACTGTACTTTTTTAATGTAGTAATTTGTCTTTGTAGTAGTATAGCTTTTTAAGAATGTTTATAATGTGACTAATTAGTATTTTAGGCTTGTATATTTAATGGAGTAGTGTGAAGAGGATGTTATTATCATCTGATGAAGCAGGAGCTGCGAAAGTGCTTATGATTTGTCAATAAAACTACATTTTATCCTGGAAAACTGTGCAATTTCTGAGTCCATCTGTGTTGTTGGATTTTTACTGCTTTATTTTTATTGGACTCTTCTATCCAGGAAGGTTGGTGGTAATGTTCATTTGCTTAACCTTCAGCAAAAACTGAATTAAAATTTCTGTCTTGGAAAACAGCCTTTTTAGTTGCTATTGCTTCTGCTAAAAGGATTTCCAAACTCCAGGCTCTTTCATTAAAATCCCCATACATTGTTTTTCATAAATATAGGGTTACCTTATGAACCACTTCTTCGTTCCTACCAAAAGTGGTTTCTGAATCAAATATAAATTGGACCATTCTCTTTCTAGTCTTCCAAAATTCTTAAACAAGGGTGAAACACATGCTGCATCTTTTAGATGTGCATAGACAACTACGTTTATACTTGCACAGTAGAACAAAAGAGTTCAGAAAATCAGACCAGCTGTTTGTCTTCTTTAAACCAAATTTTCTGGGTTCTCTAATTTCTGAAGTTCCATTGGCCAAATGGATAACTAATTGTATTTCCTGGATTTATTCTCAGTAAGGCCCTACCAAAACCACCTAAGGCCCATTCAACTAGATCCATGGCCACTTCTTCTGCCTTGTAGTCTAGGACTTCCATTGATGATATTTGTGCAGCAGCCACCTGATCTAATCTTCATACCTTTATTACTCATTACAAATTGGACTTAATTTCCAGAAGCAGAACTGCCTTTGATTCAGCAATTCTCCGGAATAGCCTTCCATGAGGGCCACCAAAGATTTATGTAACTGGGGATTTTGTCCCTTAATTTGAGGAGGAATGAAAAGGACGACATTGGATATTAAAGTTATGTACTCGCCATAACTAGGCATCTGTGCTGTCCATTTTCATTCTTTCCGAACTCCCCTCCCTCCTTCCTCCTGTTTTGGGACCTGTAGTTCCTGGTTTGAGCCCTGATCTAATTTTCTCTTTTCTCTTCTATTACAGACTGAAACCTTTATGGCAGCAAACTTGATCGGAGTTATTAGGGATGAACTAGGGCATTATAGGTAAAGAAAAGAGCTCTAGAGTTGGATCCAAAGTCTGTAGAATCGGCAAACTCATAGTATCGTAGGAGATTATTAGGCTATCAACCCGGAGGTCGTTTTAAGCCTGGCCATTTCAACCCAATGTAATACTGTGGAGGTATCAGTCAATACCCAAGATTGTATTTAGTGATGACTACCCATGTCCAGGAGGGTTGTGGGTGCTATCCCGATAATTTATGGTACCCCATTCACTCACCCCGGTTCCTGTTGAACAGTGCCATAGAGGTGCTCTGTTTCCCATGAATTGGTAGCCTGTTCCAAAGATGTGTCAGTCGCTGGGAGATAAAGCTGTCCTTCCAGCATGTCCTATTTAAGTCACAGGCCATATTTAAGTCCCTAGAACAGGTAGCCCTAAACCCATTTGATTTACGGATATGCAGTAAGTTCATTAGGTTTGGGTCTTGGGTTGCTCTGTAGACCAGGCTTAAGTCTTCCCTAAGAAGTCTGTATGATATGGAGTATAGTGATAGGGATTTTAGTCAGTCCGTGTAAGGCACACATTGGAGGCCCTTGATATTCTTTGTTAGAAACCTCTGAGGTCGCTCTAACACTAATTGCTGTAGGTGCTTAGTACAGTACATACCGAATGGGGTAGTCTGTTCAATTGCGAGCTAGATAAGGGCCGATACAGGGGGGTTATAACTTTTCTCTCTTAAGGTGATGTCTTTACTAATCAAGTGAGCTACATGGAAAGCTTTCCTTACAAAGGTAGACATGTGGTGGTCGAAGTTAAGGCCATGGTCAACCTATGATCCCGGGTCTATATTATAAGACCGAACATTTACAACCACGAACACCAAAACAGTGACACATAAACACAGAACTCCTAAAATACCGAAGGACGTGAACATCAAAATCCAGAACGCCGAACGCATTTCCAAACACAACAGCGCCATACAGGTAAGGAAAACCTACAAAAACAAATTTCATTAAACACACTTTTGCAGGGGGGCAAGCCCCCCTGCACCCCCCATGTGGAGGGCTGCACCCCTCCACACCCCCCCTACTTAAATATACCAACTCCGAGATTGCACTACAGTGGGGAAAAAAAGATATATTTCCTCTTCCCCACGATCACCCTACTACCACAGAAATGCGTTCAGCGTTCCAGATTTCTATGTTTACGTCCTTCGCTATTTTAGGAGTTCGGCGTTTGTGTGTCATTGTTTTGGTGTTCACAGTTGTGAATGTTTGGTCTTATAATATAGACCCATGATCCCTAGTCCCTTACCATTTCATGGGTACTTGGGATATTATTATTGATTTGATAGTGTGAAGGGACATTGTTTGTGCCGAAGAGAATGATGATGCTTTTCTTTGCATTCAGTTTTAGACCATGACTAATACATCAGTCATTGATCTGTGTGACACCATCCTGGAGTATACTAACATGACTGGGCTGTCTTTTGACTTAAAAGTCTTATTCCTTTTCTCCAACTGTGATGGTGTGGTTGTTTGGTTTTGCTGTTTGGTTGTTTGGACCTTTGCACTGGCCATCCTTGCAGAGTCTTCGGTGTTTGCCATTTTGGATTCAATGATTGCACCTAGTTTGCAGTCATCTGCAAACCTGGTCAGCTACAACCCTTTAGTTTTGACCTGAACTTCTGCAAAGTATATACCAAACAGTAGAGGGCCCAATACTGACCCCTGTGGCACCCCGCTGGTAACAGGTCTGCTAGTTGATGTTGAGTCACCCATTTTGATAGTGTGTCTGGTTTGTAAGCCAGTTGACACCCATCTTACAAAGAAGAGGTTTACATTCAGTTTGCTAAGTTTATCAGTAATGTATGAATGTGGGATTGTGTCAAAAACCTTTGCCATGTCAAGGTATGCTGTTTGCTCAAATTTGCCCTAATCAATGGCCTTGGCCACACTTTCAATGAAATCCACCAGATTTAACGAGCAGGATCTGCCCTTCACAAAGCTGAATTGGGTAGGATCCAGGGTTTAGAGGTCATCTATGTCTTTACTTATGAGGTCCATAATGATATGTTCCATGGCCTTACAGATGAGGCTGGTCGGGAGTATGGGTCTGTATTTCCCCAGGTCTGTTGCTAGTCCACTTTTGTGTAGGGGAAAAACTGTAGCTGTTTTGCATTCCACAGGAACAAAACATGTGGTTAAGCTATGATTGAAAAGGGTACTTAGTGGTGATGCTAGTTTATGTTTTAGCCTGTTTAGAAGACACCCTGGGATGTCATCTTGTCCCATAGAGGCTGTGTTCCGTGCCTTGGACAGGGCTTTGAGGACCTGCTCTTCAGATAATGTAAGCTTGGGATAAGTTTGTCAGAGGGTTTGTTGTAAGTTAGGAGGGGATAAGGGAGTGACATTTTCACCAAACCTATCTGCTAGCAGGTTCACTGTCTCTGTGGGGTCGGTGTCTGATACTGTTGGCCACCAGTTCTGCACATGCTTGGGTCCTACCCTTTAGGTTATGTACGTAGCTGTAAAAGGCCTTCTGGTTATCCATGGCAGTACTTGCTAGGATTTTCTCAAAGGAGCTCTTGGACGATTTGACAAATTGTCTTATTTGCCTGTTAAGGCTGAGGAGGGTGCTTTTCCATTGTTTGGTCCTTGCCTTTGTTTTCTTGGACAGCAGCTTTTTGCATTTATTGTAGAGTTTGTTGAGGCTGGAAGTCCAACATGGCAGCTTGATTTTACTTTGGGCTCTGGCTTCGATTCTGTCTGGTACAGCTGGGTTTATACACTTATGCAAGTGATTGTACCGGGCTTTATTGTAAGCTTCGGTGTAGATACCACTTTCATCTTGGGGTGGGACTTGCAATGCATTTTTACCTTAACATAGGAGGGTATAGTTTGCCTTGGTGAAGTTTTTTAGTCTGATTTCACTCTGTAAATTCTGGTGTTAGTGTCAGTTTGAAGGTGACTGATTTGTGGTCAGTTTTAACTAATGAGGGTCCAACACTTGCAGCAGTGTACCTGTTTGACATGTTGGCAAGGACCAGATCTAGAATGTTTATTCCTCTTGTTGGAGTATGGACAATTTGCTCCAGGGCATTTGAAGCCAGAAAGTCAAGGAACTTTTGTGCTAGCAAGTTTGGGCTAGAGTAGGTTTCTCATTTGATGGTGGGATAATTGATATCTCCCATAACTAGTGTGTTTGGTAAAATTTGGATCGTCTTCAATTTGGTTAAGTAGTCTTTGTGGGTGTTGTGACCCATGGAGGGATATCTGTAACTGGCTAGGAGTTGAATGGGGGTCTTACCCACCGTAACCTGAACCTGGAGTAACTCCATGGAGTTGTCCAGTTTAACTCGATGTGCGGTGAATTTCTTTCTAATATAGATTGAAACACCGTCTCCTTTGGTTTTCATGCATTCATTTTGCGGTCTAAAGGTGTGAAAGGCATTGTAGCCTTGCAGGGCCTGGGTACTGTCTGAAGTCTTAAACCAGGTTTCTGTGATTGCACAGACCTCTACACCTTCTAGTGATAGAAGTGCTTCCAGAGAGTGCAGTTTTTGCTTTAAGCTCTTAGCATTTAGAAACATGACCCTTATATTGTTCTGATTGGTTAATTTCATGTTGGTGTTGTTTTCGAGACCTTGCCTAAAAAAGGCATTATGGGGGAGGCAAGAGCCTTTGCCAGCAGCCAAAAGCGTAGGGGTGCCAGGTGCAAACCGTCTCTGGCAAAGCAGTGAAGTTGGTTTACCATGGCTTCCCAGGCAGACAGGAACTGGATCCCCTTGGAAACCAAAAACTAAGCCAGTTATTGAAATTAGACATTTTTTGTTTATACTGTGGCATCATTCTAGGTGAAAGTAGTATGCTGCTCAAGGCTAGGGGCATACCTGCCTGGGACACATACTTAGAGAGCTTGACAATGTCTCTCTTCATATAGTCCAGGGAGGTGCATTTCTGGTCATTCACACCAACATAAACTATGACAGAGTCATAATGGTACTTGTTGCTGAGAGACCAGAGTGCATGCGTGATTTGGTGAATCCTGGCACCGGACAGGCAACTGACCGTGACTTTCTCCTTGTCCAGCCTGGTGAGTGGGACATCCGTGTGTATCACTATTCAGTCTCCAATGACAAGAAAACTTGTTTTTTGAGGGTTATGCCTTATGGGCTTGGTGGGTGAGACACTGGTGTTACTGTGTCATGGGTGCTGTAGAGACTGTGTTAGCTGTAGCAGACTTATTTTTTGGAGGTCTGTGGTGTTTCGGTATGTTTTTCGAGAGAACCTCCACATATGTGGATTTATGTGTTTGATGCATACTGTGTGTATGAGTAGTGGTACTATGTGAATATGTAGTGGTGGGTGAGTTGACAACCTTCAACATTTTACTGTTTTGAGTGAGAGAGAACATGGATTCTAGATTCTTTGTGTAAATACATCTCTCACACTCTTTACTAGACTGTGTTGTTAGTAGAGGATTGTCTGCGTACATGATGCAATTGCAGTACTGCCTCAAGAGACCCAAATCGACAAGGTTGGCAGGAGAAACAAGGGTAGACCAACTGTCCATAATGCTAGGTTGAAGACTGTTGTCAGTAGGGGTGGCTTTTCAGAAACAATCATGGAGGAGCTCGGCGAATGGATATTTCTGCCTGGGTTTTAAGGGAAAATTTGTTGAAATTAACCATCCTGCTATGGAGCACATTTGCATGGCAGTGAGTGGTGCTGCACGTCACGCAAACGAGCAGAAACCTACTCAGATGCAGGGCCTAAATACCAGAAGCTAAAACTTGAAAAAGAACTTGAAAAAAGTTCATTAGGAGCAATGTAGATGCCTATTCCAAGCCCTAGACCATCCTCCCTTTTCCACTCAGGTGCCAGTCAAACACAATTATTTCACAAAAGTGCAGATAGGCCCCTTCCAATCCAAGATGACCTGGAAAACATGCTCAGAACTAGAAAACCACTACAAACAGTTCCAGAAGCAGCAGACCTGGATTTGGACTTTGCTACAGCTACTAGCTACCGTAGTTTTGGCGCAAACACTAGAGAATATTTAACACAGCAGAGAAATAGCAGTGAGACACTGAAATAAATGTTTAAAACAGCAGAAAATCAGCCAGGAGGCTATAAAGAATGATTTAAACAGTTAACAGATCAGTTAATTAAGTACTGCTTGGTGGGAAAACCAGAGCAGGCAGAACAGATAACTTTAAAACAGTGAAAAAATACCAGTAAATACTTAAACAGTGGAAACAACAAAAAAGCTTGCTAAACAATGAAAACAGCAGTAAAATTTGATTTCACAGGCATAATGTAGCAGGCAGTTGCAGTATAACAATGTAGTTTAGTACACAGTAAATAAATACAGTATAAAAGTAGTCTGATCAGAGGATCGGATCTGTAACCCATAAGTTGAGGAAGAATGAAAATGGGCAATACAGATGCCTAGCTATGGTGAGTACATATCTCTGTTGTATAGAAGTAATTTCTTCATTACCCTCTTGGTCAGCTGAAATAATACATAACACCTAGTGAATGAGCTCCTTCTGAAATTGCAATACATCTTACATTGTTTTAAAGCTGCTGCTAACAGCTAGTGCACCTTCTAAGATAAAGCAGTTCTGAATTTTGGTAAACCTTGCTTCACATTTGAAAGCTTGTATAACTTGCATATTTCCACTGTGAGTTGATTGTCTTGTGCTTTTGTATGAGTAAATAGGTGCTCATTTGTCTGTGCTAAATGGATGTTCTTCGTGTTTCACTGTTGCAGTCATTACATTTGGGTAATCTGCTGGCAGGTTGCCCTCAGTCGGCCTGATTAACAAAGTCTTGGGTCCTGCGTCGGTTGCTGTCCCTTCTTCCATGACGTCAGGTCATCAGGGGTATAAAACATGCAGCCGACACCATTTTCCTCAGTCTTTCTTGCCGCGCGGTGCCCGAAGCAGAAACAGTTTGCAAGTGCCGGTCGGCCGACTCCTGAAATTTTCGTTTTTGAGTTTCAGAACCGAAGTCTTCAACCTAAAGCTAAGTACCCCATTGGGGAAACTTTTTCTTGCTCCTTACCGATGTCAATAAAAGTTAATAATTGTATTACTTGTGGGAAGCAAATACCTCATAAGGATTTCCATTTGTACTGTATTCCTTGCCTAGGCCCTGACATAACGTGCCTTGCTGTCGGCTTTGTGCTAAATTTAATCAACGCACTATTAAGCGTCAGTATATTTTTGCATCAAAATATTTTGGCTCAAGATTTAACTATCCAGAAATGTTGTTGGTTAGCAATCCGTCTACCAGAATACACAAAAAACGCAAAGAAAAAGACAGAGACAGACCATCGAGGTCCAAAACCGATGACGAAGCTTCTTCTAAGCCAGTTGCTGGTTCACCGGTACTCAGTAAGGCGCTTTCGCAGCCCCTGATACCCGCTACTTTTGATTCGCAGGCCTCTACTGAGACCCATTTGGAGTCCGGTATGCCGCGAAACACTTTATGTATTGAACCCGCGGATGTCTCTACCTTAGATGGGTCCGGAGCCGCTGAGCAGGCACCAGCTTCTGATGGTGTTTTCAGGCCTAAAGATTTGTATATTAAGCTGACGCCATGTTCAAAACCTAGGACAAAATCAACTTCTATGTCCAAAAAACCGACGCTTGGGCCATGTGCCCAGGCCCCATGGTTAAAAAACAAATGATCAAAATGGCTGAGGATTTAATTACCTAGATCAGGGGTTCCCATCCTCCTCCAGCTAAGAGGGCTAGGCAAGGCACTGACTACGAGTCATCAGATCAGGTTTCTATTTCTTCTGATTCCTCCTCTGATCAGGAATTATTTATTCCACCTTATGAGGACACTGATTCCTCCTGTGATCAGGAATTATCTATTCCACCTTATGAGGACACTGATGCAGAAGATTCCATCCCTTCTGCCTCTCCTCCTGAGGATTTTTCTTTTGGAGAAACTTTGCATACCTTAAGGTAACACTTTCATTGGGAGAGTCAGGACTTCTCAGAATCTAAAAAGAGGCTTAGGGATTTCCTTCTTCTTCCTCAGCATAGGCCTTTGGCTATACCTCCTGTTCTAGACATTGTTGATGATGTTTTCTCAGAATCCAGCATGGCTCCTGATTCCCTGCCTCCGGCTCCTAGTAAGCCAGACAGATATTACAGGGTTCCTGACTCCCACAAATTCCTTTTTAAAAACCCTACTGCTGACCCTGAAACCATTTCTCAGGGTCTCAAGGGCGTTAAGGCTTCTACTGCTAAAAATCCTACCCCTTCGGATAGAGATTCCATGGCGCTGGATAGATGGGGTAAGAAGGTTTACACGTCTGCAACATTGGCAATCAGAACTTTAAACTGTCAATTTCATATGCTTAAATATCAGCAGCATGTCATGGGCTTACTTAAACAGAAAATGATGTTGATTTCTGACTGTGTGGAAAATAGAGTTGCAGGATTTATTGCATTCAGCTGAACAAGTTGGAAAGCATACATTGCAATGTGGTTTTGATTCTTGGAGGCCTCTTGCAGGGCCGCTGTAACTGGATCTGTGATCAGAGGGCATGCTTGGCTCAAGGAGCAAAATCTGCCTGATCATGTTAAAGCAAAATTGTTGGATGCTCCTTTACAACAGAACAGTCTATTTGGTAATAAGGCAGAAAAAGTTTTGAAAAAGATGGAAGATAAAGCTAAATCTATGCAAACTGTAAAAGATTTCCTGCAAGTGCAGCCACTCAGGTTCAGTAGGCACTGGCCTACTAAGAATTAGTCCTTTCCAGTACCCACCAGAGCCGCTGAGGTCAAACCCAGACACTCCAAAGGCTCCAGGTTTCAGTCACAAGGAACTTACAGATCAAAACAATGGGGTGCTCCCATCCTCCAAATCTGGAAGTAACAAGGCACCTTCCTACGGTAAACAGTCTCAATGACTTTCCTCTGCAGTCACCAAGCATTTATCTTTTGGCAGCTCCTTTGGGAGGAAAACTGGCACTTCATGCATGAAATTGGCAGCTAATTACCCAGGACAAGTGGGTTTTAAATATAGTATCCCAGGGATACAGATCTCATTTCCACATGTTGCCAGTCCCAAACGGATGGCCAGATCTGCCTCGAAACCAGTGGGCAGAGGCCCAGAAACAAGTTATGTCCCTCATGAATATGGGGGCTATCCAACCAGTACCAGAAAAGGAAAAGGGACAAGGTTTTTATTCAAGACTTTTTCGTGGTACCCAGAAAAGACAAATCATGGCGTCCAATTCTGGACTTATCCATTCTAAACACATTTCTGGACATTCCAAAATTCAAGATGCTGACTCTACAACAATTACTGCCTATGTTAGGCAAGGATGCCTGGTTGGTAACTCTAGACTTAAAAGAGGCTTACCTGCATATCTCAATCAGGGGAATCTTGCAGAAGATACCTCCACTTCAAAGCATGCTATTTGCATTACCAGTTCTCTGCACTGCCCTTTGGCTTATCTACTGCGCCCAGGGTCTTCACAAAGTGACTGGCACCAGTAATTGCATTTTGCAGACAAGGAAACATTCAAATTTATCCTTACCTGGACGATTGTCTAATTCAGGCAGAAAACAAAGACACTCTTCTAAAGCATCTGGCGTTTGTAAAAAGGCTTCTAACTTGTCTAGGGTACACCATAAACGAAAAGAAATTACCACTGGTACCCTCTCAAATAATTACATTCCTGGGTGCAAGCTTGAATACAACTGCCCAGATGACTTGCCTCATGCCAGAAAAACAAAATCATTTGATGACTTACTTCAAACAAGTGGCCACAAAAACCCAGCTATCTGCAAGACAAATTCTGCAGGCCTTGGGGTTCATGGCTTCCTGCATTCTAATAATTCCATATGCAAGACTGCAGATGAGGAAACTTCAATGGTACCTAAAAAGCGTATGGAGTCGACATTGTCACAGCCTGGAAACAATGATTCCTCTCATTCCTCGCCTGCAGCAAGAGTTCCTATGGTGGGCAGAGGCCTGTCACCAAAACAAGGGACTGTCATTCATTCCACCACCTGCCACCCAAACCCTGACTACAGACGCATCAGACTACGCTTGGGGGACGCTTCTGGCAGGGAGATGCATTCAGGGCCAATGGAGCCCAGATCAAATGCACTTACATGTCAACCAGAAAGAGATGCTAGCTGTACAGAATGCTCTGACAGCCTTACTGATAAAGACAGACAACACCACAGTCATGTGGTACATAAGCAAGCAGGGGGTACCCATTCCTACCCCCTTTGCAGACTAGCCATGGCCTTGTGGAACACAGCCTTGACTTACAAATACATCTACAAGCTCAATTCCTGCCACGAAAGCAAAATACTCTGGCAGACTAACTAAGCAGGAATCGTATGGACCCACATGAATGGAAACTGGATCCACAAATCTTCCGCATGTTGACAAGCAAATGGGGGAGCCCAGACATAGTTTTGGGGTGAGGCAAAAAGGTCTATCAGTTGGACAAATTCTGCACAAGAATTCATCACAGAAAAGCTTGGAAAGTGGATGCTCTATCCTTCAGCTGGAAAAACCTATCAATCTATGCCTTCCCCCCTCTGCCTATGCTCTCCAAGGTCTTACTAAAAGTCAGACAGGAAAAAACAAAAATGATTCTGATTGCTCCAGACTGGCCTCACCAACACTGGTATCCGCTCCTACGCAATATGTCACACCTTCCTCCGTGGTACCTGCCTCAGACACGTTGTCTACTGTCTCAGCAGAACTATCAAATTCTGCACACTCAGCTCCAAACTCTGAACCTTGCACCATGGCTAATCAACTAATTTCACCAGTTACATCTCTCAGCAAACCTGTGAAGGATGTCATTTTGGGGGCTAGATGGCCTAGTACTAGAAAATCGTATGCTGATAAATGGAAAAGATTCTGTGCCTGGAACCAAGCACAGGGAATAAGCACAGCTATGCCCAATATTCCTCAGTTTCTGCAATATTTAACTGAGATGCGTCACAAGGGCCTATCTTTTTCTTCAATAAATATCCATGCCTGTGCCATTTCAGCTCATTACAACACAGAGCCTCCCCTCTTTTCTCATCCCCTGCTAAAGCAGTACCTCAGATGGGCCAAAAATTTAAGACCTCCCAGGAGAGCACCAACTCCTGCATGGGACCTCAATTTTGTGTTGGAAAAACTCACTCTACCTCCTTTTGAACCAGCTACTACTGCAGACATAAAATTTCTCTCTTGGAAGACAGCTTTTCTTTTAGCAGTCACTTCAGCTAGAAGGATTTCAGAACTACAGGCTCTCATGGCAGTGGAGCCTTTTATTATCTTTTAGCCGGACAGGGTGGCTCTCAGGACCAATCCATCCTTTATGCCTAAAGTGGTATCTAGTGTGGCTCTTTAGACCATTCATCTGCCAACCTTTTTCCCAAACCCCCAGAACAAGGGTGAGTGGATTTTGCATTCATTGGATGTACACAGACAACTAAGATTCTACTTAAACATGACAAAATCTCTAAGAAAATCTGAACATTTACTGGTGGCATTTGCTGCAGGGGCAGAGGGAAAGGCTATCTCAAAGCAGACTATTTCCAAATGGATAAGCCATTGTATTCGTTTCTGCTACATGCATCATGGTAAACCTGTCCCCAAGGGGATCAGATCCCATTCCTCCAGGGCTGCATCTACTTCTGCAGCCTTTTTCAGAGGGGTTCCTACCAGAGACATTCTAGAAGCTGCTACCTGGAGCTCAGTTCATACGTTCACCAAACATTACCATTTACCTCTCTTCCCTAAATCCAGAGCAGACTTTGCCACTGCTGTCCTGCAGGGCCTTTTAGCTGCTCCTAATGCTGTATAATTCCATCCTCCCAACCATAGCTTTGGGATTCTACCCAAATGTAATGACTGCAACAGTGAAACACGAAGAACATAGTATAGTTGTGTGCACTTACAATATGTTCGAGTGTATTCACTGTTGCAGTCCTGGTTACCCACCTGCCAGCCCCCTGTTTTTCTCTTACTATACCTCTTCTTTCCTTTACTATGCTCAAAAACCTTTTTGGTGTATATGCTTTTATTTGGAGGTATATTTTTTGTTTTTTAAATTACATGCATATATATATTTTGCTTCCCATTTGGGGGGGCACCTGACATCTGGGGCAAGAAAAACTGATAAAAATGGCGTCGGCTGCATGTTTTATACCCCTGATGACCTGACATCATGGAAGAAGGGACAGCAACCGATGCAGGACCCAAGACTTTGTTAATCAGGCCGACTGAGGGCAACCTGCCAGCAGATTACCCAAATGTAATTACTGCAACAGTGAATACACTTGAACATCTACATTTATGGTAAGTGTACATGACTGTACTTTGTTGAACATTATGCAGTGGTATGCTACTTTCATCCAACAAATAGGCAATCTTTGTATTGACTGTAAAGGTAAATAGCATTAAAGTCTGGAAATTCCAAAAGCATGTGCATAAATGTGTTGAACCTGATAATGCAAAATAAAGATACTGATACAACAGCTGTTTCCCTTGTACCTTTGTAGAGCAGGTTTGGATCTGATGCACTAGATAACATGCTTGTGACTCTACAATGAGTATGTCATCAAGGGGTAAAAATGCATTTTTTTTTTTAGTTTTAGGACATCGTATCCTCAATGGCAGAATCTTCCAGTGATTCAGACACATCTCATCGAAACCGCATAAGAGGACGTGGGCCTTTAAAAGCAACGCATATTAGACCGAGAACCAATGGGTCAGCAGAAATTACAAAGAAAATTGATACCTTGGCTCATACTTTGCAGGTAAATGAAATATTCAGTATGCACAGCTGAAGACTTTTAGTTGTTTTACTATGTAACTTTTCTGCAGTATTGTATGAAATCAAAACTATACAGAATACCCTGATGATGATTTCCACCGTGTTTTAGTATGTGGGTACTGAATGGGTTCTCTTTGGGTTATTTAATTTGCATGCATCTTTTTAGAACCTTTAGGACTTTGAGTGGTGCTGTGGAGACATTTGTATAGAAAGGTGGTTCTGCTAGAGATGATCTTCTGTGGTGTTAGAACTGTAAAAGTCCAAGCAGCATTTTTGCCTACATATTTCCAGAAATGGAGTCTAGAACATTAGGAAGAAATTTATGGAAAATATTTCTGGGGGCTCATCGTTGAGCTTTGAAGTGTCACAAGGATTCTCTTCCTTTATGTGTTTCTCTTTTACATATGTATATGTATATATATTAGCGACCTTGTGTCTGAGCAGTCTGTTTAGCTGCTCTGTGCAGATGTTCATCGTGTTTCACTGTTGCAGTCATTACACTTGGGTTATCCTGCTGGCAGGCGAACCGCAGTCGGCCCGAGTTCCAAAGTCTTGGTCCTGCGTCGGTTGCTGTCGCCCCTTCCCTGACGTCAGTGCGCCAGGGGTATAAAAGTTGCAAGCGACGCCATTTTCTTCAGTCTTTCTTGCTGCGCGGTGCCCTAAGCAAAAGCAGTTCACAAGTGCTGGTCGGCCGACTCCTGAGATTTTCAAAATTGAATTTCAGAACCGAAGTCTTCAATAAAGCGAAGTACCCCGTTGGGGAAATTTTTCTTGCTCCAAACCAATGTCAGTAAAAGTTAATAATTGTATTTCTTGTGGGAAGCAAATACCTCATAAGGACTCTTACTGCATTCCTTGCCTAGGCCCTGACCACGACATTACTAGTTTTCGGTTTTGTGCTAGATTCAATAAACGCACTATTAAACATCGGTTTGATTTTGCTTTACATTATTTTGGACGAAGATTTAATTATATAATGCCATCGGAACAACCGACGACCGGAATGTATAAAAAACACAAAGACAAAGAAAAAGACAGGTATCCGAGGTCCAGAACCGATGACGAAGCCTCTTCTAGGCCAGTCGTCGGTTCGCCGATTCTCAGTGAGGCGCTTTTGCAGCCCCTGACACCCGCTACCTCAGAGCCACAGGCCATAAGCGACAGCCATGTGGAGACACCGAGGCCTGTGGCAACACAAGGTATTGGGCCTACGGAAACTATACCCTCAGATGGGTCCAGAACCGTTGAGCAGGCACTGGCTTCTGAGGGTGTTTTCAGACCTTCACAGCTTACAATTAAGGCTACTACAGCAGCAAAGACAAAGTCAAAAACACCACTAAAGACAAGGAAGCAAGTGCAGCATTCTCCAGAACAGTCATCCATGCCAAAGAAACAGATGCTTAAAATGGCCGAAGACCTTGTTACTTTAATTAGGGGCTCCCATCCCCCTCCTGACAAAAGGCCTAGGCAAGACGCTGATTATGATTCCTCTGATCAGGTTTCCATTTCCTCTGATTCTTCTTCTGATCAGGGCTATTCTGTCCCTCCCTATGAGGGCTCTGATGCTGAAGAGTCCATTCCTGAGGATTATTCATTTGGGGAAACCCTGCACACCATGAGGGAGCATTTCCATTGGGAGAGCCAGGAGTACTCATAATCCAAGAAAAGGCTCAGATAATACCTTTTATTGCCTCAGCACAGGCCCCTGGCTATCCCCCCTGTGCTTGATATTGTAGATGATGTTTTTTCTGAATCCAGTCCGTCTCCAGAGTCTTTACCCCCTGCACCAGTAAAGCCAGACAGGTACTACATGGTCCCTGACTCTCATAAATTTCTTTACAAAAACCCCGCTGCAGACCCAGAAACAATTTCTCAGGGTCCTAAAGGGGTTAAAGCTTCCACTGCCAAAAATCCTGTCCCCTCAGATAGGGATTCCAGAGCTCTGGACAGATGGGGGAAAATGTTTACACTTCTGCTACTTTAGTTGTAAGAACTTTAAACTGTCAGTTTCACAAGCTTAAATATCAATAGTATCTCATGTCATTGTTAAAGCAGAAAATGGTTACAAATATAGAAAGTCCTGACAGTAAAGAAATGCAGGATTTATTGCATGCAGTTGAACAAGTGGGAAAGCATACTCTGCAATGTGGTTTTGATTCATTAGAGGCTTCTTGTAGAGCTGCAGTTACAGGCCCAGTTATTCGAAGACATGCTTGGTTGAAAGAACAAAGTTTACCTGACCATGTTAAAGTAAAATTATTGGATGCTCCACTACAGCATGATACTTTGTTTGGTGTTAAGGTAGAAGAGGTGTTAAAGAAAATGGAGGATAAAGCTAAGTCAATGCAAACGGTGAAAGATTTCTTACAGGTTCAACCACCTAGATTTAGCAGAAACTGGCCTTCAAATAATTGGTCCTTTCTAGTGTCAGACAGGCCACAAAGAGGCAGATACAGACTCCCAAGAGGCAGATCTCAGCCCCAAGGCTCCTACAGACCTAAACAATGGGGCGCTTCAGCTCCCAAAGAAGGAGAAGACAAATCACAGCCTTATAGGTAACAGTCACAATGACTTCCCTCTGCATATGCCAAGCTCTTACCAGTTAACAGCACCCCCTAGGGGGAAAGTTAGCACTTTTCTCAAAAAATTAGCACATGATCACCCAAGACCAATGGGTGCTGAATATAGTTTCTCAGGGGTACAGGTTCCACTTCCACACGCTTCCAAAACCAAAAGGTATGCCAAACCTATCACAAAACCAATGGGCAGAGGCACAAAAACAGATTGCTGCTCTTATGGATATGGGAGCTATTCAAAAAGTTCCACAAGAAGAACAGGGACAAGGATTTTACTCAAGACTTTTCTTAGTACCCAGAAAAAACAAAGCCTGGAGACCAGTACTGGACCTGTCAATCCTAAATACTTTCCTGGATGTTCCAAAATTTAAAATGTTAACACTACAACAACTTCTGCCCATGCTGGGCAAGGAGGCTTGGCTAGTTACTTTGGATCTCAAGGAGGCATACCTGCACATCCCAATCAGACAATCGTGCAGAAGATACCTCAGATTTATAGCAGGCTCAATGCATTACCAATTCTCTGCACTGCCCTTTGGCTTATCTACTGCGCCCAGGGTCTTCACAAAATGCCTGGCACCAGTAATTGCATTTTGCAGACAAAAAGGAATTCAGATATATCCCTACTTGGACGACTGCCTTATTCAAGCAGAGAGCAAGGACATTCTTCTAAAGCACCTGGCATTTGTAAAAAGATTGCTAATTTGCCTAGGGTACACAGTAAACGAAAAGAAATCAAAACTAGTGCCCTCTCAAGAAATAATATTCCTGGGTGCAAGCTTAAATACAACTGCCCAGATGGCTTATCTCACGCCTGACAAACAAAGGCAACTGACTCATTACTTTCAAATGATGGCAACAAAGACCCAGCTCCCTGCAAGAAAAATTCTGTAGGCCCTGGGTTTCATGGCATCCTGCATTCTACTAATTCCATATGCAAAACTGCATATGAGAAAACTACAGTGGTATCTAAAAAGTGTTTGGACTCAGCATTGTCACAGCCTAGAGGCAATCATAACCTTGATTCCCTGCCTACAACAGGAGTTTCGATGGTGGTCCCAGGCCTGTCACTACAACAAGGGACAGCCTTTCACCTTACCTACAGCCAGGCAGACAATAACAACGGATGCATCGGATTATGCTGGGGGAGCACATATGGCAGGAAAATGTATTCAGGGCACGATGCCCAAGGAACAAATGCATCTTCACATCAATCAAAAATTGATGCTAGCTGTACAGAATGCCCTGACAGCCTTCAAGGACCTAATACATCCAGGACAACTATTAATAAAGACGGACAATACCACAGTTATGTGGTACATAAACAAGCAAGGGGGCACGCATTCCTACCCCCTATGCAGACAAGCCATGACTTTGTGGAACACAGCACTGACTTATCAGGTACAGCTGCAAGCAGAATTCCTGCCAGGAACAAAAAATACACTGGTAGACGAACTAAGCAGAAATATCATGGATCCTCACGAAGGGAAGCTAAATCCACAAGTGTTCAACATGATAACAAGGGAATGGGGATGCCCAGACATAGATCTTTATGCCTCCCCTCACAATTACCAAATACAGAAATTTTGCACAAGGACTTACCACTCTCTAGCATGGAAAGTGGATGCTCTGTCATTCAGTTGGAAAAACCTGATAGTCTATGCCTTCCCTCCGATGCCTCTTCTCACCAAGGTGCTTCTAAAAGTCAGACAAGAGTGGCCAAAAATTATTCTGATTGCACCAGATTAGCCACGCCAGTACTGGTACCCAATCCTAAAGACTTTGTCCCAAGGCCCACCTTGGCCTCTACCTCAAATCCCTCATCTTCTGACACATTAAAACAATCAGATTCTGCACAGTCAACTCAGAATCTTAAACCTGGCAGCATGGAAGATAATGTAGCCAATCAGACTGCACCTCTCTCTAAAGCTGTTATGGATGTAATTTTGGAAGCCAGGAGGCCCAGCACTAGGAAATCGTATGCAGAAAAATGGAAGAGATTCTATGCTTGGAACCAGGCGCAAGGGCTCGATCCACTGGTCCCTAATATACCTCAGATTTTGCAATACCTGACTGAGATGTTGGACAAAGGCCTATCTTTTTCGTCTATTAAAATCCATGCCTCTGCCATTTCAGCTCATTACAATATGGATCCTCCTATTTTTTCACATCCTCTACTACGACAGTACCTCAGAGGGGCAAAGAATATAAGACCCCCAAGGAGAGCACCAGTACCTACTTGGGACCTCAATTTTGTTTTAGAAAAACTAACACTGCCTCCATTTGAACCAGCCGGCACAGCTGATCTAAAATTCTTGTCATGGAAAACTGCTCTGCTCCTAGCAACAACTTCAGCAAGAAGAGTCTCAGAGTTGCAGGCATTGAGTGGCTGTGGAAACTTTCCTCATTTTTCATCAGGACAGGGTTTCTCTAAGGACAAACCAACATTCATGCCAAAAGTGGTCTCCAGTGTGGCCTTAAACCAAACCATTCATTTGCCTACTTTCTACCCAAATCCCCAGAATAAAGGGGAAAGACTTCTGTATGCTTTGGATATACACAGGCAGCTACGATTTTATTTGGACAAAACAAAAGCTTTCAGAAAAACTGAACAACTGTTTGTAGCATATGCTGCAGGATCACAAGGAAAACCTATTACAAAGCAGACCATCTCCAAATGGATAGGACACTGCATCCGCTTCTGTTATGCACAACATGGCAAATCTGTGCCTAAGGGCATTAGGCCTCATTCTACCAGAGCAGCAGCCACTTCAGCAGATTTCCTAAGAGGGCTGCCAACCAAAGACATATTAGAAGCTGCAATCTGGAGCTCAGTGCACACTTTTGCCAAGCACAACCACCTACCTCTCTACTCCAAATCCAGAGCAGGCTTTGCCACTGCAGTTCTGCAGGGCTTGTTAGCCTCACCAAATCCAATCTAGACCCAGCCACCCAACCTCAGCTTTGGGATTCTACCCAAGTGTAATGACTGTAACAGTGAAACACGATGAACATAGTATAGTTGTGTACCTACCATAAATGTAGATGTTCAAGTGTATTCACTGTTGCAGTCCAGGTTACCCACCCACCATCCCCCTCTTTGCTGGGACTAGTCCGTACTTCTCAACTCTATACAACCTTTGTGGTGTATTTGCTTGTAGATGAAGGAAATGTTTATAGTATTAGTACTTAGTAATGATGACTATCCCTCCTGGTATGTCTATTCTGTCAGACAAACTGGGAGAACTTTTCAGCCTTCCTATCTGGGGGCACCTGACATCTGGGGCAAGAAAAACTGAAGAAAATGGCGTTGGTTGCAAATTTTATACCCCTGGCGCACTGACGTCAGGGAAGGGGCGACAGCAACCGATGCCGGACCAAGACTTTGGAACTCGGGCCGACTGCGGGTCACCTGCCAGCAGGATAACCCAAGTGTAATAACTGCAACAGTGAATACACTCGAACATCTACATTTATGGTAGGTACACAACTGTACTTTCTTTTTCTCTAACTGTTGCATTCACTACCTGTTTTAATAATCTACTTTTTTATCTGGTAATAAGAAAATGCAATGTTGGGCATCTGTCTCTCATCCTGTACTTTTCAGCTGCATTATATCCCATCAGTCAAGCAAGTAAAAGTGCTTAATTTTACTATCAGTGTTTAGAATGTATAGAGAAGTAACCAGGGAGTTTGTTTTCCTTTCCAACTTCCTTCTTAACTCTGTCATCTGTGGGAAACTTTGCTGTGCCTGTTGTCCAGCAGTTTCTCTTAACTTCTCTGGCATAATTACTTGCAAAGCCACTAAAAACTGAGAAGCAGAAGTCCAAGGATGCTTGTAAATCTGCTTTGGGCAGGGGAGTACCACACTTGCTGTCATCAGAGGAGGGGGGTAGGTGATGATCCCCGATAACCATACTTTTGAGTGCTCCTTTTGGTTAGACACTCCTAGGAAAAGGGAGGACAAACTGAAGCTTAGTTCTTCTCTTGCATCCCCTTTAGCTAAGAGAGAGAAAGATTATTTGTTTTCCTTTGCAAAAGGCATTTCTAAGTCTTCCCAGCAATTTAAAAGGAAAAAGTCACCATCACCTTCAGATTTTGATTCAGAGTCTGAGGTACATGTATTTGGCTTAGATTATGCTTCATAAGTTTCTTCCCCGGAGAACTGTAAGTTAGAGTCTAAAGGAAACCTTTCTTCAGATTTCGTAGCTGGTAAGTCCTTTTATGACACTATTGGCAGGATGAAGGAGTAATTTAAGTGGGAACAAAAACAAAATGCCCGAGACCCAACAGAGATGTTATGAATTATTACTGATGGATTCTCCTCAGTCAGTGACCATTCCCCCTGTTTTAGGATGCTTATAGCATATTAAAATGGTTCTCCTGATAGCCATCAGCCCCTAGGAAATCTGATAAATTGTACAAAGTTCCTCAACCACACAAATTTCTCTTTAGATGTTCCAGGAGATATCCTGCAGATGTTTCTCTTTCAAAACTAGCTTCTTTGAAACAACTTATGGCAGCTAATCCTATTCTGTCAGACAAACTGGGAGAACTTCTGATAGATTTGGGAAGGGGACATACACCTCTTCCACCATAGCCTTCAGTTTGTCAAGCTCACTTCTAAGTTACATCTGGCTTCCTTGGACAGTATGGAAAAATATGTTCTCATAAGCATTCCTCTGACACTAAAGCATCTTTGAATTCCTTACTTTCATCTGTCTCTCTATTTACTGACCTTTCTGACACTGCTGATGCTGTGTCAAAGATGGCAGCTACTGGATCATTTCTAAGAAGATTTGCATGGCTGTATCCTCAGAACTTAAAACAGGATGTGAAATCTGAACTTCTGAATACACCTCTGGATAAAAAATTGTAATTTGGGCCTTCCTTTGCTGAGGTGGTTAGAAGGTTTGATGAAAGTGGGAAGTTAAGCCACACATCCAACTAGTCAGATGTCCCTGTTTTCTCCTATCCTGGATCAGATGTTGTCTCAGGGAGTCATAGATCTTGTTCTTTCAGATCAAATACAAAAAGGGTTTTCCTGAAGGCTATTTCTGCTGCCAGAGAAAGGGAAAACTTTGAGACCTGTCCTGGTCCTTTCATTTCTAAACATTCACTTCAAATTTTTAAATGTTGTGTCTAGAGTCCGTTACCTCTCATTCATCCTCGCAATTTCCTGTAACTGTAGCTGTAAAAGATGCATTTTACCACTTTAACATTCTCAAAGATTTCAACTGCTTTTTAAAAGGTTTTCTCTGTCTGGTTTACGTTTTCATTTCTCTGCTTTACCTTTTTTGCTTCTGTAGTTGGATTTGTATTCATGCAAAGTTCATTACCTGAGGTGTGATTTCTGCCAGTACTTTCAATATATTGGGGAGCAATAATGTGTTGAAATCAATAGGTCATCACATTTGCTTCTTTTGATGTTTTGTGGATGACCTCTTCTTATTATGGAGAGGTAGTGTTGAACAACTATTAGAGTTTGTTGTAGTTTTGAACCATAGTAGTGAGTTTTTGAAATTCTTTGTTAAATATTCAACAACACATATTGAATATCTTGATGTACAGGTTATTAAGGGAAGTGAAGGAAATGTGTTTACTAGGCTGTTTAGGAAAGACTGTTATCGACCCTCCTACTTACACCACAACAGTATGCACCCTAAACATGTGTTCACCAATGTTAAGGGACAAATGATGTGAACCTCTAGGCTCAATGGTTTTGAAACAAGTCTGCAGCAGACTATAGGGGATATAAAAAAACCCGAGATTGAGGGAGCCTTTGTGTTGGCTAGAAGGAATAGGGATACTATTGAGAAACCATATTTTTCCTCTCCCTGTAAGAGTAGACAGTACATATGTTTGAAGAGAAGTAGTTTTACTTTTAGTTTGATATATAGCAGTGATGTTAATGATGTAAGGAGCATTATCATGTGTATTTGGCATATTTTACAAACGGGTGACAATATTGCCAGATTAATAGGTCCTAGACCTGTATTCAGCTACAAGAATAAGAGACCAGAGGTTATGCTACCCAAAGGCCATAAGAAATGTTGAGAATGATGATTTAGTGGCCATGAAGAAATGCAATGCATGTGCTTTTTGTAATTTTATAGACCAGTTTCTATCCTTTGTGCATCCTGACACTGGTAGAATTATTTACATTAGAGCAGTAGCAGATTGTAATACCAAATGTTTAGTATACTTAGCTAATTGTGAAATAAGCAGAATGTTTTATATAGGTAAAACCAATAGGCGTTTGAGAGAATGTATAAGAGACCATGAATACTGCAAGAGAAAGGGTTTAGATTATAGTGCTCTAGCTAAACATAGAAGAGACACAGGGGAGGAACACAGATTTCTTTTTCAGGTTTTGGAGGTGGTGCAAGAGAACATGAGGATGGGGGACTTGGTTAATGAAACTGAATGTACTGAGTTATGTTGGACTTTGGGATTTAGAGCCCATAACGGTTCAGGTTTAAACTATCTTGTTTCCCTGAAACCAGAGTTGAAAAGTAGGAAGTTAGAGGTATGTTTTTCAGTTGTACTTCCTATAATATTTTTCATGTTGAATTTATTATTAGCTGTTTGTTACTTTTATTGTGTGGTCATATGATAACTTTAATGGTCTGTGATTGGTTGATTTATCACACTTATATTTACTATTTAATCAGTTTCTACCTGTTTCTACTTGGTCTGAAGAGCAATTTGATATTGTGGAAGTGCTCACCGTTTTTATTAAATTTTGGCTTTTTAGTACGTATTGTGTCCTATTCATTGGTTCTATTCAACTGTGTATCTGTATGAGTTTGTTTGTTTCTGTAATATATTGAAAGTAATATAACACCTCTATACAATTTTGCTACACACATACATTAGCAAAAAAGTGTATTAGTAAAAAAAATGCAGCTATAACTATGCAGCTCATAATTTTAATGGGCTCCTAATATAAATATTTATTTCTGCAAAGTTTCCAGCATTAAGCCTAATTTGCCACATAAGCTCATTGTATTCTAACTTGAGCTTCCATGGTTCCACCAGTTTTGATAATAATCTGTTCCAATACCACAACCAGGAACCTTCTATGCTTCTTAACTGCTGTGGTATGTTTATACAGTGCATTGTTCTCATTAGCTCTTTTTATGTTCTAAAACTCATAGATAAGTTTGTGCAGGGTATGCTCCATTTTGCCCATATAGAAACACTGACAGGGATCACAGTAGGTTTAGATATACTATGCCTACATTGCCACATTGAAATTTCTGCATAAACGTAGTCTTTCTAAACACAGAGGATTATTTCAGGTCCAACATGTATAAATGGGCATTGTGAACAGATACCGCATTTGTATGTTCCTAAATTAGTAGTATTGGTAGATTTTTACACTACATCTAATTTCTCTTTTGTGTTCCTGGTCCTTTTATATGTAAAAGTAGGTTTGCCACCTATCCCAGGGGAGTATACCATCATAACGGAAGATCCCTGGGCTATATTTTAAAACAATAGCCTTCTTAAAATTACTGTTATGTGAATAATTTTCCAAAGAGCCATCCCTTTCCAGCAAGAGTTTATGCTTTAGTATCTGTATCTTTAAGAACTTGTTCCTTGTTGCCATTAGCTAAGTCTATGAAGTAACCTAATAAGTAAACATAAGACACTATCTTCTCTATTTCATGTTTCAAGGCATCATCCTGTGAGACTGTTCTCGCTAAGCATACCAACTGACATTTAATTAAGCTTTTCTTCTGATGAAGTAGGCGATTACTGTTTTACTATAAACATGTATTGGAGAAGGTAGTTTTACAAAAAATATTGGACTTTCCTTCTCTGTCTTTCAGCTTATTTCCTGCCTTTCCTGTTACTAAAGTAGTCCAGATACAGATTTGCTGTATCCAGGACTGTTTTGTAAGTTTCTGAGTTCCTCAGACCTTTCTATATTAGAAGGAAGCCTTCCAGCTTATCAGTGGGAGTGGTAAGCACTAGGTAGGCTGTCTACCACAAGAGGAATGGTTTCTGGCTCTGAAATTGTAATTTATAGGCCGTTTGGGCAGTTTTTTTTATCCCTTTCAACTTTCTGGTTTAAAAGCCCATGTTTACATGCCCTGCAGTGCTGCTAAGCTGGGATAAACTATTACCGATGCCAGAAAGTCTGCTGTTCAATTTCTTCCTTAGATCTTGCTAGTTCTCTTCTCTCTTGCACTTTAATTAGCTTATCCGCCTAGCACTTCAACAGGCTTTTTGTAGCAGTTATTGTAGCACACATAAGTGCTATCAGCACTAGACGTCTTATAAGGAAACGGCTCCAGTACTTAGTAATGATGACTATCCCTCCTGGTATGTCTAAAGGTCAGTTCCATGTGCTTTCTCCTATTAACATGGTACACTTGGGCATTCTGAGGTAGTGTAGCAACTGCCTCATGTACACAGACATCCCTCTCCTCTTACCTCCCAATACTCAGACTTGTGAGAGATGCACTTATATCTCCAAATTGGAAGCCATGCACTCTCCAGCCAAGACCGGAATAGCTGGTCAAAAGGAGAAGGTCAACACCTGTACCACACCACATGGAACACATAGTCCAACAAAACACCCCCCATCACAGCCCTCACATAAAATCACAAACCACACACCCACCTTCGTGGAGGCTGTCAATAGAAATCTAATCAAACAGCAGAGACCTCCAAGGCAGAAACACACTCAACCACCGCAACACAACACAAACCACAAGGCACATAGCTCACCTACACAATGTGCCCCTCAACCTAAGCCCCTAAGGCAAAACAGCTTGCCCAATACAATAATCATAGGTGACTCAATAGTGTGAGGCACACTGATGCTCCACTCATTAGGTTGAATAAGGAGAAGATAACAGTCAGATATCTATCAGGTGCCAGAATCTGACACAACACACGCACTCAGGTCACTCCCCAACAAGTACAAGTATGAATCTGTCATTGTCCATGTAGGTGTGAATGACCTGAGATGCACCTCCCTGGACTGTATGAAAAGAGACATGGTGGAGCTTTCGGATTATGTGGCCCAGGCAGGTATGACCCTAGCCCTTAGCAGCATCCTACCATCGCCCATAATGATACCGCAGTACAAACAGAAATGACGGCCTTCAATAATTGGCTAAGTTTCTGGTGTCATTCTAAGGGGATCCACTCTCTGTCTGCTTAGGATGACATGATTGACAGATCTTGATGCTTTGCCAGAGACGGCCTGCATCTGTCACCCCTGGGTTTCCGGGTACTGGCTAAGGCTCTTGCCATCCCTATAGTGCCTTTTTTAGGAGGTGTTCCAAAGACCAAATTACCACCATAACAGCTATAAATAAATGCAATCTGAGGGTCGTGGTACTCAGTGCTAGAAGTCTAAATCTCAATATGCACTCGCTCGAAGCACTCCTCAAAATGAAGAACATCGACATTTGTGCTGTAATGGAAACCTGGTTTAAAGCAGCAGAAAGCACCCCTGTGCTACCAGGCTATAAATCATTCCACACCTTTCGGCCCTAGAACATGGATCAAAGCTCCAAAGGAGGTGGTGTCCATATTCATAAAGTTTATGCACAATTCCAGACTAATAGCTAACACTGGGTAAGACGGTGATTCAGGTTGTAGCCAGCTATAGGTCCCCAACCATGTCCCAAGACTCACTCCACATTCTTAAGCACCCTGGAAACTATTAAGATCCAACCCAACAGTCTCATACTAGGTGACTTCAACTGCCCCTCCATCAACTGGGAAAACTACTCTTGCACCAATGCACTGGCCCAATGCTTACTGGAATTCATCAATTCCAATGCCCTGGGCCAGCTCATTCTTACCCCCACTAGAAGAAGCAACATCTTTGACCTGGTCATTACTAACATGGGCAACCATTGCTGTACACCGATAGTCAATTCCTCCCTGGCTAGATCCGACCACAAACTAATCACCATGGAAATCCACATCTCACCCACACCCCCGCAAAGGTATCCGCCATGAAAAACTTCTCCAAAGCTGACTTTGGACTCCTAAATATAGAGGTGGTTAACTTCCTGGCACCCATGCCAATGGAAAGTAGATGCATGACTGCCGAGTCATACACCAGTCCACTATACGAACACTTACATAAATGCATGGAACTAGCCATACCCAACAGAACTAAGACTCTCTGCTCCAAAAAAAGGAAGCCAATCTGGTTGTCCCCTGCGATTAATAAACTCTACAACAGAAAGAAGAAACTGTTGCAGAAAAAGGTGAAGTCCCAAGACTGGAAAAATTCCCTTATTAACATCAACAAAAAGTTGAGATCCCTCATCAAAACCTCCAAAGCCAACTATGAAGGCAGAATTGTGGCAGACACTAAAAACAACCACAAAGCCTTCTGTAATTATATTAAGAATCTCCACGGCAATATCCAGATTTGCTCTGAGTTGCTGCACAATGGTACATCCTATACTGAGCCAACAGATATTGCCAACATACTGGCCGACAGATTCAGTGCCAACTTTACTCCCCATCTCCACAAAGGACCAATTTCAAGAATGCCAAGCACCCAGCATTACTGTAGCACAGGTTAAAGCTGCATTGTCCAAGGCCAAGAATACAGCTTCCATGGGACCCGACAATATCCCTGGCTGTGTTCTACATGAATTACAACATGAACTGGCATCACATTTGTGTGCCCTGTTCGCTCACAACCTCACCTCAGGCTTTGTCCCTACTGATTGGCACACTGCTATAGGCATCCCTCTCTATAAAGGAGGAGTGACTACAGACCCTGGAAATTATCACCCCATTAGCTTGAAGAGTCTGATATGTAAGGCTATGGAGCACATCATTATGGACCTAATTAACAAGGATATAGGGAATCTCCAAACTCCAGATCCCATGCAGTTTGGTTTTGTGAAAGGTAGATCATGCCTGCTCAACCTGGTTGAATTCTTTGAGTCAGTCACCAGAGGTGTGGATGAGGGTAAGGCAGTTCATACAGCCTAGTTCGATCTGGCCAAGGCCTTTGATACCATTTCTCACTCGGGAAGTATTTAAAAACCTCACCAAACTAGGCATCACCCCCCCCCCCCCGTATCATTAAGTGGGTTGCAAATTGGCTCATAGATAGAACCCAGAGTGTGAAAGTAGCGGACTCCAAGTCAGGCTGCTGGCCAGTCATGAGTGGAGTCCCACAGGGAATGGTCCTGGGTCCTCTCCTGTTTGGCATTTACTTCTTAGCATCCAGGCCAACATGGAGGGACTCTGGCTGACTAAATTTGCAGATGACTGCAAGCTGGGAGCCATTATTAACTCCCCAGGTGATGCAGACATCCTACAGAAAGGCCTCACTGAGACCAATGACTGGTGTCGAAACCATGGCCTTAAGCTTAATGCCAAAAAATGTGTCGTTATCCCCTTTGGAAAAAACTCCGTTCCCACTAATTATCACATCGATGGGAGCCCACTGAACACTGAAGGAGTTATAAAAGATCTTCAACCACCACATTGCCAGTGTGATCAGAAAGTCCTTCTATGTGGCCCATCTCATTACCAAGGGTTTTGCATCCAGGAAGAAAGAGGTCATCATTTCTCTCTACTCTTCCCTCATTAGACCAGTCATAGAGTATAATGCCCCATTTGGCATGTACCTCACTAGATACCTGCAACAGCTGGAGTGGCCACAAATGTACCTCATGAAGAGGATCCTAGGCCTTAAACACTTGTCCTACATGGACAGACTCAAAAAATCTCCAGCTATTCTCTGTCTCATATCGTCTACTAAGAGGCGATCTCTGCTTGACTTACAAAGCCTTGTCTGACCCAGCTCTGCTAGAAATGCTACATCTAAAGAAATCCCAGTCCCTCCACACCACATGCTCCAGAGACCTCAACCTCATTACCAAATCAACAGAACATGCTGGAGGGATAGCTTCATAAACCAGAGACTGCCCATGCCCTGGAATAGACTTTCCATACATGTCAAGCAGAGCACTTCACTGGCCCTCCTCAAGAGAAATCTTGATGAGTGGATGGGAAATAGAAAGTTCACCCAGGGGATCACTCCAGTGGCTCTACTTGATGGAGGCACTGGGAACAGGCACTGGGAACTAATGTCGGGCGGCACAATGCCAGGGCACTTCTGTGGGCTAGGCTTGTAAAAGCTCCAGGGCCATTAGCCTAGTACACACCCATGAACCTATGGAGATACATCAAGGTAATTAATACCAGTGATTGAAATATACGTAAACTTAAAAAAATGGCACAGTATTTGTAATGTAACCCAAATACACATGAAATTCGGGCAAGACTCCAAAAGGAGGAGGCAGAAGTGAAACCAAGATTCTTTTATTCCACGAGTGTTTTGTCTGAATTACATGGACTTCATCAGAAAAGACTGCCATTTTACACACAACCCTTTAAATGCAAGTAGCACGTAATATATCAAGTTAACAAAAGAAGCTGGTTAATTAGTGCGTCCTCTCTGCAATTTAAAGAGTCCTTTACATATTTCTTTGAAAAAATACACACATTGTTAAATTATAAAAAATACAGTCAATCTTTTGTGTAGCCCAAATACTTTTCAAGTAAAACCTGTAAATCATCTATTATGAGTGTGCTTACTTTGTTTTTTTGTTACATGTGAAATTCATCTAGGGTACCTTGCCACATAATAAAAGTACTATCCAGGTATCGCTGATATAACCCAAAGTTGGATGTAAAAGGGGATCAAAATGTATATTCTTTCTCTCAATACCACATTATAAGACTTGCAAACAGTGGGGCACAAGCGTTGGTCTCCATTGTTTCTGAGGTAAGAATGCTTTGATGTTTTTGGCACCCATACGTCAGTTTTTATACTCTCTCTGTCTGGCTCAAGCTGTAAAGGTTGTTTGGGTGTTTGGAAGGTCCCCTAAAAGTTTGGAGGCTGGCTATGTCCCATATAGTTTAGGCTACTGCAAGAATTATGTATTTGAGCATCTACTGTTACGGCAAGTTTACTTACATAACTGTGCTTTCCTCTGTTTAGCCAGGGTTATCCTGCTTGTTTCCTATATACATCTCTGCTGTAGGATATTTTTTTCATTTTGTTTGAACCTAATTTGATGCCTACTCCTAAGGCAGTGTATATCAAGCTTGGTGTTTCATGACCTAGTTAAACTCTTCACTTATGCTGTATTGATCAGCCCAGATAAAGTTAAATTGTATCTACAGCTAGTGGAGCCTGGCTTACTGGCCCAAATGCATTAATAAAGATTTGCTGGTTGTGTATTTAAGAGCCAGTGTGTTGAAACACTTAACTTTTCAGAGGTAGATTGCACCCTTTTGGTGGTTATGTTCTTTTATGCTTTCCTACAGGGAAATTTATAAATACAGCTATTGTTCTGTTTTGCCGGTGTCTCTGTGCTTGGTTCCTATATGCATCTATGGTGGGACTTTTTGTTTTTTTTTGTTAGAACCTTATTTTTGCTTCCCAACCCTGAAGTAATGTACATTCCAGTTTTTGCAAGTCAAGTATGTTACAACATAGCTGAACTGTCAAATTCTGCTGTAATAAGCCAAGATGAGAGTGATATAGGGAGACAAATAGTGGAGTATGGCTTACTGACTTGCATGCATTAATAAAGACTTGAATGTTATTGTACGTTCAAATGGCAGTGTGGTAAAAAAGGTCTTCCTAGATGATTTGCATATTTCCCACAATACCTTGCTAATGTGAGGAGGTTTGTAAATGTTGTTTTATATACATAATCCTGTGTTTTGTCCAGTCTCTCTAGTTGCCTCACAGATGCATCTGTTGTGGGAACCTCTTGCTCTTCTGTTGTCTACACATAAAACAGCATGACTGCATCCACAGACCTGTTATACATTTGCTCCATTTTTGTAATTTTACACAATCATTCATGACACTGATAGGGTCAAAAAACTGTTTTAAAACTGTCTAATTATGATTGCTTATAGGTTTTACTAGGACAAGTAAAATGCAGAATTGCCTTTAAATTTGGGACAGGAAAAATTCTCTGCTCATTTTGGGGATAAACATTAGTACGTCATTTGCTATTTAAAATGGTCACATGTAAAAGATATGGGCTGTCAGGACTGTTACTTAATTCTTGAACATTTGTGTATGGATTTTCTCTATTTCTCTCTTTTTTTTTTCTAATCTTCTCCAAGGATACCAGCCAAAACCTGCGAAATGTTGACCAGATGTTGGGAAAGTACAGAGAGTACACAGGTGAACAGGTGGACTCTATGGCTGCTGTGAGTATCTAATTCTAACAATTTATGACAATGCATGGTTTTGGGCATTTCTATTTTTGTATTTATCTTTAATTCGATAGCTGCATTACATGAAGTACTTGCACACAACAAAACTGTTTAATCTGAAGTTGTCAATTTTCATGTTATCCTTAATGGATGTGACTTGGCCGCTTGCTAAAGCTCATGGCGACCAAAAACTCTTGAGCTTCCCCCTCTACCCATAATGCAACTGGCGCATTACTTCAGATCTCATTTGCCACTTTCAGCTTCAGACGTGATCTTGCCTTACTCTCGAGCTTACAATCAGGTAAGTGATCCCCCCCCAATCTTTCTCTTCTAATTTCCCCCTTGTTACAAAACTTTCATCTGTACTGATCATCGCACCTTTTGTTAGTCTTTTCCTGTTTCTGTTTTTGTTCATTTTGTACTACTAGATCCTATTGTTAGTATCTCTTCTCTACTTTTTGGTAGCCTTCTTCAGTACTATCGTTGGTATTTCCTTCCCTTTATTTTTCAAAATCTCCCACTTTATTTTTTGGTTTGGTTGTTTCTCTGAGTGTGCGTGTTTGTGTGTTTGTGGTGCCTTCTTTCCCTCTTCCATGGCAGATAAAGAAGATAAAGGAAAAGAGAAAGCCCCTTCTGGCTTCAAGAGATGTACAAATTGTACACACAAGATTCCATTCTCCGATCAGCACTCCCTTTGTGGTTTTTGTCTGGGACCCTTACATTTCCAGGAGGATTGCTCCATCTGCCATGCCTTTACTCATTGGGCATTGGTGGAGCGGAAAAATTAATATTAAAAGGTTTGCTGCCTTCTTCCTTTGGAGAGGCCATTTCTGGGTCACCACCTTCTGAATCCACAAGCATAAGCCTAAATCTTTTGTGTGCAGTCCTGCTTCCTCCTTTTCATCGAAATTGATGGAGGCTGGGAAATGTAGTTCCTTAGTGCCATTATCTTCATCGGCACCAAGCAGCAAAAGTCTAAATTGTCAGTTCCATCAGTACCTTTGGTACTGATCTTGGGCAAGGATATGTCATTGGCACCGCCTGCATTGGTGCAGACTAGAGAATTCATTGCAGTATCCTGGTATAGATATTCCCCGTCTGTCGAGTCATTCCCAGATAAACTACCATCACCATTTTTGGATCAACCAACTTCACCTGCAGCAAGATCTACCTGTTCCTCCAGATATTTTACTGAAGAAGAGCTGGGGAGAATGTTGAGGAAGATTCTCTGGGCACAGGGAGTCCCTGGAACTTCTAGGTCTCCTACCCCATTGGGTCAGGGTCCTTCTGCTTCCACCCCTCCAAGCAATTTTCCTCCTCTGACTTTTATAGTAAGTTGGGAGTCCTCTGTTCTGAGTTATCCAGCACCAACTACCTCATTGCCAAGTTGTCTTCTTCATTGATGTGCCGATTGTGTCCCTGAGTACTCTGGGTCGCTCGGAACCGGAGACCTCCTGGAGCTGTGTCTGTCCTGTCATATCTGAGGGGTTTGAGTCAATCCAAGTTTTTTCAGAGTCGTCTCTTCTCCTTGGAGCTTCAGCATGGATCAGCTCAGCTCCAGCTTCTGCCTCAGGAAGCATATGTCCTGGTAGGGGGGAGACTGCGGTGCCAAGCTCTGTTCGTTTGAGCACGGACTCCCTTACTGATATTGGTGGATTGGCTTTTGAGGCAGTGGAGAAGGCCTGGTCTCTTTCACAACACCACTAGGTTCCCCCCCCCCCCTCAAAACAACTTTCCAGGTATCTCCTTGTGCCAGAGCCTCATCCAGTCTAGCTGGACAGCAGGTGTGGAGGCTTCAGGGAACCCCACATTTGGGAACGGCTTTTTCTAACACCTCCCCACAGCTTTCAACTGAGGAGGTCCCTTGGAAGAGGAAGTGTAAGAGGAAACACATTGATTCCCCTGAAGAATCATACATTGATGACACAGATTTTGAGGAGGGGAAGGATCCCCACAATCACCTCCTGATGATGTCTCCTTTGGAGACTGTCTGGAAATTTGGAACAGAGAGGTGGTTGACAGCCCAGCAATCCTATGTTGGAGGAATCTGGAATCTGTGTTCCTGCAGGCCTTTGGCACCCGACCATCTAACTCTTGGGTGACCCCACCCATTGATGAGTTCATTGAGTTGATCTCTCAGTGAGCATGGAAGGCTCCCAACTCTATTGAGCCAATACTCTGGAGACCAGACAAAATTATAACTGCACCTGTAGACAAACCCTTCTGGACCAAGGGCTTACCAGTAGATGCCGTAGTCGCCACCAAAAAGAAACTGTCAGATAAAAGTTCCACTATTCAGCCTCCTAATATGGAGTCTGGGATGATGGATAGGATAGAGAAGCAAATTTATGCTCCATCAACCTTTACCTTACAGTCTTTGAATTAGCTGGGCACATTTTACGAGGTTGTAGAGGGATCTGATTAAAGAACTTTCAGATAACCTCTCAGGAGCTGTTTCTGACAAGGTTCGAGATTCCATAACTTCTCAATTGGCCACCCTGACGTCCATTTTCAACTCATTTCTCATGTAACCGAGGGGATGACAAGAACCATTCATTCAGGCATAACCTTAAGGAGACATGCCTGGATGCATTTCTGTGATTTAGCGGAACCCTTCATTTCTACATTCGTCAATGCTTCCTTTGACGGCACTTCTTTGTTTGGGCCCAAATTTAAAGACACACTCACTAAGTATGAAAAAAATGGAAAGACTGTCTCTGCAGTGGGTGTACATTTTTCCACTCTTCAGAGACCTTTCTGTGGGAACCAGCCCATTGGTGGAAAAATGTGGTTCAAGAAGTCTCAGGGGTCCTTTTCTGACATGCATAGTGACAGTTTCCCCAGGGGCAGAGGGAAGAGCTCCAATGGAAGATGCCACCCTCCCGACAGAGGAAGTCCATGGCACCAAGGTTTCCGAGACTCGTTTTTCCATAAACCTTTCCAGCGCTCCTGAAAGGAGGACTGAGTGCCCTCCTCTGGAGGCAGTCGAAGGTAGTTTTTCCCTGCACCAGAGAGCCTGGCTACAGATAACTTCTGACAAATGGATGCAGGGAATTATATCCAGAGGTTATATTATTCCCTTTTCACTAACCCCATCCTCTTACAAAAAAATCTCAGATGTTCCACCCAATCAAAGGGAGCAAACAGCACTAGAAATACAAAAGCTGCTAGAAAAGTGAGTCATCCAAAAGGTCCCCCCAGACCAGATAGGATCCAGAATTTACTCAAGGTTCTTTTTACTACCAAAAAAGAGAGGGGACTTCAGAGTAAACAAATCGGTTCATTGAACCAAATTCCGGATGTTTGCAGTTCAGTTCTTCTTCCATTTCTGGAAAAGGATGACTGGATGTGCTCCATAGTATGCATCCTGGAGGTCTATCACATAAAAATGCACAGGCTGTCCAGGAGGTTCTTACACTTCTGGCTGGGAGCCAGTCACTACCAATTCAGAATACTGCCCTTTGGCCTCACCACAACCCCCAGGGTTTTCAAATGCATGGCAGTAGTAGCAGCTCACTTGAGACTACACAGTTTCCGAGTGTTTCCATACTTGGACGACTGGCTCATCACTGCCATGACCAGGCATCAACTCATAGAAAATAGACAAAAGTTTCTTCAAATGTGCTCCTCTTTGGGTATAACTGTCAACTACAAAAAATGTCACCTAGAGCTAACCCATGTTCTAGAGTCCATAGGTGCTGTTTTAAACACGAAAACCACCATAGCCTCTCATCCTCCACAAAGACTATGGACAATTCAAGGGCACGTTTTGAGCATAATGAGCAAGAACAAAGTGCCAGCCAAGCTAGTTCTCTGAACATTGGGCTCAGTGGCAGCATCAATAACTCCTGTACCCCTGGCCAGATACCATATGCAAATTTTACAGTGGTTGCTTGCAGCACAATGGTCGATACTTACCCATCCCATGTCCACACCAGTTTCCATCACCATCATTTGCAAGAAAGATCTAACATGGTGGATTCGTTCAGAAAGCATTCTACAAGGAAGTCCCTTTTTTCTCCCTCAGCCCAAGGCCACAGTGACCACAGACACCTCCCTGCTAGGATGGGGAGTCAATGCAGTAGAAAGACAGTCTTTAGGCACTTGGTCCCAAATAGAGGCCTCGTTACACATCAGTGTTCTAGGAATAAGGGCAGTGCACTTAGCGTTGCAAGTCTTGCTCTTCCCTCTGGAACGATTGCAATTCAAATAGACAGCATGTCAGTGGTCTGGTATATCAACAAATACGGAGGAACCAGGTCTCATCTACTATGTCAAGAAGCCCTGAGAGTCTGGCAGTGGGTGATCTCATCAAACTGCTTTCTCATAACAGCACACATTCAGCGGAAGTCCAGTGTGATAGCAGACAAGTTAAGCAGGTCCATTCTTCTACCTCACAAGTGGTCCCTCAGTCAGAGAGTGTCCGAGAGAATTTTTCAGTCATGGGGCCAGCCTTGCTGTGGTCTATTTGCTTCTCCCTTTAACAACAAATACAGCAGCAATGTGGGAATCCCCAAGGGATGTTGTTCTTCATGATTGGCTCCCCGGTCTCCTCCAATACCTTTGATTCCCAAATTTCTTCAGAAAGACATCAGGTTGAAGAGCAATGTCATCCTCATAGCCCTCTTTTGGCCTCAACAGATTTGATTTCCCTTCCTTTGGCCTCACCTAATCAAATAACCTTAGATACTGGATCCAATTACAGATCTCCTGTCCCACCTGACAGGCATGGTCCATCCTGATATTCACAGTCTCAAGCTGACAGCTTGGTATCTCCACTTCCAGTAGTAGCCAGACACTCTGTTCTCTCTTCTCCTGTTTGATGCATACCTATATCATCTCATAAGCCTTCCAGATGAAAAAAAGTATTCTTGTAAATGGAAGAAATTTGTATATTGAGCACTGAAAAATATCACTGACCCCTTTTCAGCTCCAATTCATGACGTCCTCAAGTTGTTAGCATTGATTTATGATAGTGGGGCCTCTGCCTCCACCATCAAAGTTCAACTAGCAGCCATCTCCAAATTCCATATGGCTTTTTTCCGTGGCCTTTCACAAACTATGCAAGTCTTTCTTGAAGGGTACTCTTCTGTTACAACCTCCCTTCAAAGACTCTACTCCACCATGGGACCTCAGCTTGGTATTACAAGCATTCACTCAACAACCATTTGAACCTGCTCACACACCCTTGTTGATATTAAGTTCCTTTCCTAGAAGACTATTCTGTTAGTCGTGCTTGCTTCTGCTAGAAGAATTTCAGAGATTCAAGCCCTATCATCTAAACCTCCATATCTAGCCTTTCATAAGGACAGGGTTTCACTCAGAACCAACCCTTCATTCCTTCCAAAAGTGGTCTCTCAGAACAGTATCGATGAATGCATCAGCTTGCCAGTTTTCTTTCCCAGCTATCCTAATAAAGGAGAGTATTATTTACATTATTTGGGTGTACATAGACAATTACATTTCTACCTACACAGGACAAAAGACTTCAGAAAATCAGATCAGCTTTTTATCTCCTCCTCTCATACCAAATTGCGACAAGCCATATCTAAAGTCACTTTAGCAATATGGCTGGCTAACTGCATTTCCTTTACATATTCCAAATCTGGTGTTACTCCTTCAAAACTCCCAAAGTTTCATTCAGCAAGAGCTGTAGCTACCATCAGCTTGTTTTTCAGGCTAGAACATCCATGGACAGTATATGTGCAGCTGCAACATGGGCTAAGCCCTGATACCTTTGTTACGCTTTACAAATTGGCTCTGGTCTCCAGAGATGGAGCATCATTTGGCTCAAGGGTGCTTAGGAATATCCTGCCTTAGTCTGCCCAGGAAATAAGGTAGCAGGGGACTCTGTCCCCATCCGTTAAGGATAACATGAAAATTGACAACTTCAGATAAAGAAGTTGTGTACTTACTATAATGTTCCATCTGAGTTGTTGATTTTCATGCATCTATAACTCCCCACTTTCTAACCCCCTACCTAATTTGCTTAGAAGAACAGGTGGTTTCTACCTTATCTTAATCTGGCTGATTATTTTAAGGTAACTGACCCAGACATGGTCCCCATTGGAAATATAAAAAGTTATTTTCCTTCCTGTTCTTTTTCGTCTGCTTATTCCATCAGCAAACTCGATCTGAGGTAAAAAAACAGTTGCATTATGGGTAGAAGGGGAAACTCAGAAGCTTTTGGTTACCACAGGCTTTAGCAAGTGGCTGAGTTGGTTACAAGGGATCGAAACTGAACCCATCTGCTGAGGATACATGAAAAGTGACAACTCGTATGGAACGTTTAAGTACCTAACTTCTTTTTACATACACCAGAGTACCACGTACTACATCCTACTTGATAGAGTTTTGTTTTTAAGATATTTTCCATTAGCAATTAAAAATCGTGCCCTTGGAATCATAGTCTTACACTCAAACAGCTACTCTCTCTTCCCTCTCCCTCCCTCCATCCATAAAATGTCCTTACCTTTTCTGACAATGACATCTCTACATTTTCCTCTCCCTCTTATCTTTTCATCTCCCCTCTTCTGAAGCCCTGCACTAAAATACTTCAGCCACTCACTCTACCTTCCTATCCGACTATTATTCGGTTCTTTTCTGAGTGCTCCTGATATTCAACAATATCCACCTTACACCGCATTCAGCAACCTTGGTGTGCACTTTATTCATTGTAGTTAATTGTATTTTCATAACATGGAGAGTCCACTTGGGCTCTGTTCATTTTCAGTGGAGGTGTAGGAAGAAACACTGATTGTCCTGTCTTGTTTCATGAGGAAACAAGTCTCCATTGGTAAGAAAGTCACCTTGTTGATCAGCTTGGTTTCCTGTCCCAATGGGAGCGTGGACCCAGGAACAACAAAAATGAACTAGAGGGGTCATGTTGGAGAGTACGAGTTGCTGTGGATTGCTGCGATTCTAAAAAGATAGCTCAAGAATATTACGTGCTAAATAATAAAGTAAATTACTTGCAGACAAATAAATTGTCTGCAGACCTGTTAAGAAGTTAAAATAGAGCATCATTCTTTGAAGCCCGGATGAGTGTTTATGTCTTCTAAGAGACTTCAACAGAAAGCAGTTTTAAAAGACAACTCGTACAGAGGAAAGACGTAGGTCTTGGATGTCCATTCAGAAAGCTTGGCGTCACATTGCCTTTGTATTTCCCACCACATCTCCAGTATTTGCCATCTACCTGAAGAAAAATCCTGTGAAGTCTACTTTTGTAAAGAAATGCCTATGCAGAAAATTCCATGCAAAATTCCTAAACTGTCTGGACTTACCTGAGGGCCTTAAAATTTATTCCTGTTTTTTCTTTATAAATTGCTTTTTCATTATCTATTCCCAGTATATTCTAACTTCCTCTGATTATTATAATTTTCATACAATATTTTATATGCCCTATGAGTAATTCACTAGACTTGAAAATCTTCGTGAGCTGGCCTTTCACTTTTCTCTTTGCCTATACCATCTTATTAATCCCTGATAGGAAAGGTGGTCTGTATTCTACAGTCCACCTGCTTAGTCTCATCCTAATCTGTTACCTTTCCCTCCCAAGTTATTTGTTCTCAGTATTTTGATACCCTTATTCATTTCCAGCTTATTTGCTCTATGCTTATTTGTTCATAGGTTGGTACTAGGCAATCGGCCCTAGGGCCTATACAAGCCTAGCCATAACAATTCCCCGGATATTTCTTCCCACAATATTTACTTCCCTGGACCCCTGTCTAGCAGGGCGACTGATGTGATCCCCGAGGTGAATTTCCTATCTCCCATCCAATTGTCAAGGTTCCTTTTGAAGAGGGCCAAGGAGGCACTCTGCTTGACATGTATGGGCAGTCTATTCCAGAATATGGGGAGTCTCTGGGTCAGTAACCTACCCCTCCGGCATGTTTTGTTCATTGTGATGGCAAGGTTTAGATCCCTGGAGCGTGTGGCTCTTAGGGGTTGGGATTTCTTTAAGTGGAGCATGTCCAACAGCTTAGGGTTTGACATGGCCTTGTATGTTAAGCAGAGATCACCTCTGAGTAGGGGGTATGCTACAGAGTATAGTTGGAGTTTTTTAGGCGGTCAGCATAGGGCATCTGCTTTATGCCTGTGATTCTTTTAGTGAGGTATTTATGTGGCCTTTCCAGCTGTTGCAGATGTCTTGTGAGGTACATACCAAATGGGGCATTGTTCTCTATAATGGGTCTAATGAGGGATGAGTACAGTGGGACAATGACCTCCTTTTTTCTGGATGAAAAGCCCTTAGTGATGAGGTGTGCCACATAGAAGGATTTCCTAACTGTTGTGGCGATGTGGTTATTGAAGGTGAGACCACTGTCCACCTGTTTCCCTAAGCCTCTCATTACACTTTCGGTGTTTAGTGTACTGCCACCTATGTGGTAATTCATGGGTACATAGTTTTTCCCAAAGGGGATAACTATACATTTCTTGGCATTAAGCTTGAGCCCATGGCTCTGGCACCAAGCATCTGTTTCTGTAAGGCCCTTTTGTAGAATATCCACATCATTTGGGGATTCAGTAATGGCTCCCAGTTTGCAGTCATCTGCGAACTTTGTTAGCCAGAGTCCATTAGTGCTGGCCTGTACTTCAGAGAAGTAGATGCTAAACAAGAGTGGTACCAGGACTGAACCGTGAGGTACTCAACTTGTCACTTGTCTGGAGCTGGATTTGGAGTCTGCTACTTTTTGCAGTCTGAATTCTGTCATTAAGTTAGTTGGCAACCCATCGAGTGATGTAGGGAGTTATGCCCAACATAGTAAGTTTATCTATGATTCCAGAGTGGGGGATGGTGTCAAATGCCTTGGCGAGGTCCAGATAGGCTGTGTGGACCTCCTTACCCTTGTCCGCAGCTCTGGAGACTGATTCGAAGAAGTCAATCAGGTGCAGGAGACAAGATCAGCCCTTCACGAACCCAAACTGGGTGGGGTCCAGTGTTTGAAGGTTGCCAATGTCTTTGTTTATAAGTTCCATGATAATGCGTTCCATGCCCTTGCAGATCAGGCTTGGCAGACTGATGAGACGGTAGTTCCTGGGATCCAAGGTGGATCCCCATTTGTGAAGTGAGATAACTGTAGCTTTGCGCCACTGACTGGGCACGAAGCCTGAGGTGAGGCTATGATTAAACATGACACTTGGGTGAGGTGCCAGCTCATTTTGTAGTTCATGTAGTACACAGCCCGGGATGTCATCTGGTCCCATAGATGCTGTATTCTTAGGTTTGGAGAGTGCAGTTTCTACCTGTGTGTGGCCGTGATTACTGGAATTTGGCAATGTTTTGGTATTGAGATGGGCCCTTTAGGGGGTAAGAGGGGGGTGAAGTTGGCACTAAATCGATCTGCCAGGATATTGGCAATATCCTTGGGATCAGTATATTTAATGCTATTCTGTTGTAGCTCAGAGCAGATCTGAGCATTGCCATTTAGATTCTTGACATAACTATAGAATGCCTTGTGGTTGTCTTTGGAATCTTTATCAATTTTATTTTCTTAACTTGCTTTGGAGGATTTTATGAGGGATCTCAGCTTCTTACTGAGGCTGGTTAAGGGAGTTTATTGCATCCTGGGACTTTCCTCTTTTCTGCAACAGTTTCTTTCTTCTGTTGTATAGTTTGTTTATGGCAGGGGACCACCAGATTGGCTTCCTTCTTTTTGGAGGAGAGCATCTTGGTTGTATTTGGGATGGCATGATTCATACACGAGTGGATGTGCCTTAGTGTAGGATTCAGCAGTTGAACTTTCAGCTCCCGTCTGCATGGGTGTCATGAAGTTTGTCACTTCTGACTTGAGTAGCATGAAGCTGGCTTTGGAGAAGTTTTTTACAGAGGTTTCCTTACTGGGGGTGGGGGTGGGATGTGGATGTCAAGAGTGATTAGCTTATGGTCAGACCTGACCAATGAGGGGGTGACCACTGGTGTGGAGTATCTATCTCCCATGTTGGTAAAGACCAGGTCTAGGGCATTGAAGCGCTTGGTGGGACAATGGATTAGTTGATCCAGGGTATTGGAATTTATGAATTCCAAGAACCGTTGGGAAAAGGTATTGGTACCCGAGTAGTTTTCCCAGTTAATGACAGGGTAGTTGAAATCACCCAGTATTAGGGTGTTTGGTTGTATCTTAATATTTTCCAGTATGTTTAGAAAGGTGTAGTGAGAATCTTGGGGCATGGTGGGGGGATCTGTAGCAAGCTACAGTTTGGATTGTAGTCTTACCTAGTGTTAGTTGCACCTGGAGAATTTCAGATGCATTGTGTTGGGCAGCTAGCCTGGAGGTGTGAATAACCTTGGTGAATATGGACAATAGTGTTTCGGTCTTGGTTTGGTGGCCAAAGAGTTGTAGCCTGGTATTGCAGGGGTGCTCTCTGGAGCCTTGAACCAGGTCTCAGTTACTGTACAGATATTGATGTTCTCCATTTTTAGGAGTGCCTCGAGAGAGTGCATTTTGAGGTTTAGACTTCTAGCATTGAGTAGCATTACCTTCAGGTTTTGCATGCTTGTATCTGTTATGGTGGTGGTTTTGTCCTTTGAACCTTGCCTAAAAAGGCACTATAGGGGTGGCAAGAGCTTTAGCCAGTAACCTGAATCCCAGGGGTGACAGGTGCAGACCATCTCTGGCAAAGCATCATAGTTTGTCGATCATGCAACTCTTGCCACACTTTTTGGCCACCAAACCAAGACCGAAACACTAAAGGCGGAGGAGTGTCCATATTGACCAAGGATATTCACACCTCCAGGCTAGTTGCCCAACACAATGCATCTGAAATTCTCCAGGTGCAATTAACACTAGGTACAGAATGAACTAACCCCCCACCTAAACACACTGTTCAACCTCAGCATCTCCACAGGCTACGTGCCCATAGAATGGCACACAGCAATGGTTATTCCGCTCCACAAAGGAGGGGCCACAACTGACCCTGGTAACTATCGCCGCATAAGCCTGACTAGCCTGGTCTGCAAGGCTGTGGTGCGCATCATCATGGAACTCATTAACAAAGACATTGGGAACCTCCAAACACTTGACCCGACCCAGTTTGGCTTTGTTAAGGGCAATTCATTCCTACTAAATCTGGTTGACTTCTTCGAGACAGTCACCAAGGCCATAGATGAGGGGAAGGTAGTTCACGCAGCCTACCTTGACCTCACCAAGGCTTTTGACACCATTCCCCACTTGGGAATTATAGAAAAACTCACCAGCCTGAACATAAACCCATATGTCACGAGATGGGTTGCCATCTAACTTACAGACAGAACTCGCACAGTAAGAATAGTGGGCTCCAGGTCCGACTCTAACCCAGTCACAAATGTTGTCCCACAAGGCTCGGTCCTGGGACCCTTACTGTTCGGCATATACCTCTCAGAAGTACAGGCAAACACAGGAGGACTATGGCTAACCAAGTTCGCAGATGACTGCAAACTAGGAGCCATAATTGACTCTCCGGCTGACACGGACTTTCTCCAAAAAGGCCTTACTGAGATGGACACCTGGTGTCAACGTCATGGTCTCAAGCTAAATGCCAAAAAATGCATAGTCATCCCGTTTGGGAAAAATAAAACACCCATGAATTACCAGATAGGTGGCAGCCCCCTTAATATAGAAGAGGGAATAAGAGATCTAGGGACCCAGGTAGATCGTAATCTCTCCTTTGACAATTATTTTGCCAAAGTAGTTAGGAAATCCTTCTATGTAGCCCATCTAATTACTAAAGGGTTCGCATCTAGAAATAAAGAGGTTATAGTGCCACTCTGCTCGTCACTCATCAGACCCATCATAGAGTACAATGCTTCATTTGGGATGTATCTCACAAGACACTTCCAACAGCTGGAAAGACCACAAAAGCACCTCACCAAGAGGATTACTGGCCTCAAACATATGTCCTATGCAGCCCGACTGGAAAAACTCCAGCTATACTCAGTCGCATATTGCTTACTCAGAGGTGATCTCTGCAGAGGTGATCTCTGCCTGATTTACAAAGCCATGTCCAACTCAGAATTGATGGATATGCTCCACCTAAAGAAATCCAAGTCCGTGCGAGCCACTCGCTTTAATGAGCTAAACCTCACCACAACAATAAATAGAACATGGTGGAGGGATAGATTCCTGTCACAGAGACTCCACATGCTTTGGAACAAAATTCCTAACTACATTAGGCAGAGCCCCTCACTAACACTCTTCAAGAGAAACCGTGACGAGTGGAAGGGTAACAGAAAATACACCCTTGGAATCACTTCATTGGCTCTTCTTGACAGAGGCTTGGTTAATTAATCAATGGGGCGATGAAAGCTGACACACTCTGGCTAAGCTTATAAATTTCCTTGGGCAGATAGCCTAGTACCTACCTATGAACCTATGTCGTCCTAGGCAGACAGATACTGAATCGCCTTTGAATGACATCAGAAGCTTAGCCAGTTGTTGAAGTCAATCATTTTGTCCTTATACTGTGGTATCATTCTGGCCGAAGGCAGGATGCTACTTGGGGCTAGGGTCATACCTGCCTGGGCCACATGATCCGAGAGATCTTCCATGTCTGTCTTCATGTAGTCTAGGGAGGTACGTCTCAAGTCATTCACTCCAACATGGACAATGACAGAGTCTTATTTGTACTTGTTGTGGAGTGACTTGAGTGCATGCGTTATGTGGCGGATCCTGGCACCCAACAGGCAGCTGACTGTAATTTTCTCCTTGTTCAGCCTGGTGAGTGGGACATCAGTATGCCTGACTATAGAGTCACCTATGACTAAAGTGTTGGGTACATTTTCCTGCCTTAGGTGTTGGTGTTGTGAGCTGTGTCACTTTGGTTTTGACTGATTTTTGTTTGCATTTCAGCTTCGGAGGTCCTTGCTGCTTGGGCAGGTTAATGTTAAGGGCCTCCGCATATGTGGGTTTAGTGTTGCTATGTGTAGATGTTGATGGTATAGGTTTTGAAGGACTATGTGTTGCTTGAGGTGTAGCGCAGGTGTTAACCTTCTCCTCTTGACTGTCTAGCACAATCTTGGCTGGAGAAAGCTTTGCTTCCAGTTTGGCTATGTAAGTGCATCTCTCGCAGGTTGTAGTGTTGGGTGGTAGGTAGAGAGTGTTGTCTGTGTACATGAGGCATTTGCTGCATTACTCCAGTATGCAAAGATTCACCAGGTGGACAGGAGAAATCACCGGAAGCTGACCCTTGGACATGCCTGTTTAGGCGCTTTTTTTGTAAAGTACAAGAGCTGTTTTCCCTTACCTTTGCAAGGTACTTTGCAATTATAGGCTGTTTAGTGCCTACCATTAATTTCTGCTTATTAACAAGGAGAGTTGAGTGCTTGTTTCAGTTTAAGGCTTCCTAGTGCTTTCCAGCAAGTTCTAGAGCAAGTGTTAGTCACAGGTGTTCAGATTTTAATGCTACTACTGAGAAACCAGCTAGTTCTAAGGGAAAATTTGAAGAGCAGACTTTCTGGCACCTGGAATAGTTTAACCGTAACCCCTCGGTGCTGCATGATGCGAAAAACACACAAACACACGTGTTTTTAAGCCAGAAAGTTGAAAGGGATAGAAATCATCCCAAAATGGCTAATAAAATTACAATTTCAGAGCTGGAAACCACTCCTCTAGTGTTAGACAGGCAGTACAATGCTCACCACTCACACTGGTAAGCAGTAGGACTTCCCTCTACGACATGTAGATATTCCTATTAATAAAATCTTCTGTCTTCATTCCTGCAATGGTTTAGTTCTCAGAATACTTTCTGCTACTTTAAAAATATAACATTTTGTATGGTTGTTCTCATAAAAATAATACAAAAAAATACAGTTGAAATAAATTAGACAAAATTAGACATGATATGAAAACATTTGTCAAGAATATATACAAGTTATATGACAATGATTTAATAGTTAGAGAAATTTTAACTAGTTTCTAGAGAAAGTGAAAGTAAATTAGTGTAATACAAACAGGAGCTGCATTATGCAGTGAGATTAAAGCAGTCTTATTGTACGTTTAGAGAGAAAGCCTGGTGAGAGAAGTTGATCAAAGTAATGAAGTGGGTGACGAAGGAAGATTGAGGAGATGTAAGATGTGAATAGGTATTTGTTCACATTTAGGCATATAGTTTATCCTGGGGCTGAGCAAGAACATAGCCATTTTTTGGCAAGAAAGTCTTTCAGAATGGTTTTGAAGGATGGGAGGGAAGGTACTGTCCTGATGGGACCTGATGGAGTGTTACTGAAGTGTTATAGGATCTCAGTGACCGGGAAGAAAAAGGGGTGGAATTTCAAGAATTTCAAATCAACCAGGGGAGTAACTGTACCTGTTCCAAGCAAAATTAAACAAGAAAGTGAAAGCAGGTGGATTAGCAGGCCCATTTGCTCATGGGTTTTTGGGGTTCTCCTGTAGGTTTGGTATTGAAAAAAAAAAGCCAGGTGAATTTTACCTCATTCGTCTGTTGTCATACCCAGAAAGGGATTCAATGAATAATTATGTAGTCAGTAAAGAAACTGATGTGCGTTATACATTCCTTGAGGCTGTCAGAAATGTGCAAAGGAAGAGCAGAGGGGCTTTGATGGCAAAGGCTGATAGTCAGCCTTCAGGTAGTTGCCAGTTTTTCGCAAAGATTAGGGATGGCATTTTGAGGATCAATACTACATGGGCAGGTGCATGGGCTGTTTTAACACGTGCCACATTTCCAAAGTTTAGCACCTTTTTGCACTGGGTGACAATGTAGAGGGTAGTTGATGCCAGCCTACTGCATTACCTTGATGGCTTTCTTTTTGTGGAGAAGGATACAGTGGAGTGTCAATGAACAGTTAATGTTTTTTCCCCAATTGTGTAAAGAATTTGGGTTCCCGCTAACAGCAGACAAAAATAGAAGGACCAACCAATAAGCTTACATTCTTGGGCATTGAAATTGACAGTGAAGAGGGTTTATGCAGGCTTGCTGAGTGATAAGGTACAAAAAGTTGCTTAAGCAATTGCAAGAATCAACTGGTTTAATTAATTTTGCAAGCTGGATTATCCCAGTGGGCAGATTTTTCATGAGACATTTGGCTGCTAGAGGGTCAGGTTGTACAAAACCACACCACATGATTAGGATATCTGAATGACTTAGAGGTGTTGTACAGGATTATTAAATATTTCAGTGAGTTGAAAATAGGACAGGAGGCAGTACACACAGACCGTTTGGAAATTATTATGGATTCCATGGAGGGCATTGACTTTGGGGACTGTTTCAGTGGCTGTTGTTTCTGAAGGGTTTGACCACAAGCTGTTTAAGGAAAGAGAAAGAGGGTCCATATTAGACCTGGACTTCTTCCCAGTGGTAGTGTTCTTAGAGCTGTGGTAGGAGCAGATGAAAAGGGTAGTACTGCCTTGCTCAGATAACTACAGTATTGTTCATATGATCAGTAATCAGCTAGGGAGAAAAAGGTTCATGGTTAAGTTGATGAGGCACATAGGTGCCTAATGCTGAATTTGTCTGTCAAAGCACAACACTTACCACGACTGGAAAACTCACTGGTTAATTCCCTTTTTCATGAACAGTGGGCCTGTTTCAGGAGGCTGGCTCCAAGTGCAACGCCAGTGCCATATTGAGTACCAGAACACATATGGGCCATGTGAGCAAATGGGAATGGGAGTTAATTGTAATTCCCTTAGTGCAAGAACAAGGGTAGTGTATAACAAGGATATACGGCAATTTCTTAAAACCAGGTTAGCTTGAGGGTGGGGTTATTCCTCCTCATCAGATGGCCTATTTCCCCTCACCAGATTAGACTTTGTGATTGCGCTGAAGGATTGGGGTTGGAGTCCTGGAAAGGCTAGAAGTTCCTTTTCTGCATTGAACTGGTTTCCCCAAGCTATGGGTTTGGGGTGATTTGAAAAAGTCATTTCAAATGGGTGCCATGTTTAAAGACTGGGGGAAGAAGTGCCCTAATAGCTGTGACAACAGGTACTGCATTGGGCCTAGAATAGTGTGGATGCTGTCGGACACCATTCCATGGGTGTGTGAAATTCCATTTGAGAAGTTAATATTCACTGCCTGTTTTCTAAAAGCCTTTTATGTAGCCTTTAGATGGTCCAAACTGGTGCATTTGAATAAGAGGGAGTATCAGCCCACTGTGTTATTGGGAATTATTTGTATATCCAAAAAGGGTGTTTAGGTGTATTTGACAAGGTCTAAAATGTATTGAAAAAGGGAGAGTCAATGCGTATGGCTTGATATCTGTACAGGCTTGGGTAGTAGAAGTGCTGTGTAGGTATCGGACACAGAAAAACATGTAGCCAGGGATATTCTTTTGTCATCAGTGAGGGGAGTCCCTCATGCAATATCAAGTCAGGGCCATACTTTGAAAAATAGTGGAGTTGAGTGGGCTAGAAGAAGCAGGTGTACCTTACATTCTTTTCAGATGGGGCAGCTTCTTATGCCCACAAGGTAGGAGCAACATGGGGCATGTCAAGAAAATGGGCAGGTGGACGTACAACATATACAAAGCTTATGCTATGAGTAGGATCATAGAATCATAGGAAGTTACTAGGCTATTAGCCTTGAGGCCCTTACAAGCCTAGCCAAGAATTTAGTTCATGATCCAACAAGTCAGCACCCTATGACATTGTCAAGCAGGGACACGTGGAATTCCAGGGGTGTATTTTCTGTTCTTCAGCCTGTTATCCAGGTTGTGTTTAAAAAGGTTTAATGAGGTACTCTGCTTTACGTGGAGAGGGAGTCTATGGGACACAAATATGTCTCACCAACAAGTCCTATTGAAGTCACAGGCCAGGCTGAGGTCGCCCATGCAGGTTACTTGAGTGGAGCTTGACTTGCGGATATTCAGCAGCCCCATCAGGGTGGGGTCTCAGATTGCTTTGTATGCCAGGCAGAGGTCACCCATGAGGAGTCTGTAGGAGACTGAGTAGAGGTAGAGGGACAAGGCTTTTAGCCTATCTGTGTAAGGTACATGTTTGAGGCCCTGGATTCTTCGGCTGAGGAACCTCTGCGGTCTCCAGCTGCTGCATGTGCTTTGTGAGGTACATGCTGAAAGGGGCATTGTACTCAATAATGGGTCTTATAAGGGAAGAATACAGGGATTTTATGACCACCTTGTCCCCGATTGAGATACCCTGACTAATGAGATTGGGCCATGTAGAAGGCTTTCCATACAGTGGAGGCAATATTTGTGGTCAAAAGTCAGTTTGTTATCAACCTGGTTACCCAGGTCCCTCACAACTGATTGCATGCTTATTACCTTATTTTCAGTGTGATAATTTGTGGAGATGTCACTCTTCCCAAAAGGGATGATGATGATTCATTTTTTGGCATTCAGTTTGAGGCCATGTTTCTGGCACCAGTCATTTGTTTGGGTGAGACCCTCTTGGAGGATGTCCACATCACTAGGGGAATTGATGACAGCACCCAGCTTTCAGTCATCTGCAAATCTGGTCAGCCATAGCCCACTAGATTTGGCCTGCACCTCCATGAAGTGTATTCCAAACATTAGAGGCCCCATGATCGATCCCTGGGGTACACCACTTGTTACATGTCTACTACTTGAGGTGACTTCCTCTGTTTTGGCTAGGTGGGTTCTGTTAGTGAGCCAGTTTGCTACCCATCTGGTAACATACGGATCAATGCCTAGTTGAGAGAGTTTATCTATTATACCTGAGTGAGGAATAGTATTGAAGGCTTTGGCCAGGTCAAGGTAGGCGGTGTGCACCGTCTTCCTCTTGTCTATGGTCTTGGTGACTGTCTGAAAGAAGTTGATCACATTTAACAGGCGTGACCTCCCCTTGACAAAACCAAACTGTGTGGGATTGAGTGTCTGGAGGTTGTAAGTATCCTTGTTAATGAGGTCCATGACAATCCTCTCCATGGCCTTCCAGATCAGGCTTGTTGGTTTGATGGGTCTATAATTTCCTGGATTGGTGGATGCTCCACCTTTGTGCAAAGGGATGATAGTAGGTGTCCTCCACTCGGCTGGGATGAAGCTGGTACTCGGGCTTTGGTTGAATAGGGTGCCTGATGGTGCTGCAAGTTTCTGCCTGAGTTCAAGCAGTTCCTCTTTTGACGTAGCTTTTCTGCATTGCTTCATAGGAATCCCCAGTAGTGTGCTTGCATTCCCCTCAGCAAAAGTTACATCCTGTGTCTTAGCCAACCTCCAATCAACCCAAGGCTGTCTCGTTGCCCTGCATTGTGAGACCCTGCGTCGGTGGAACATTAAAGTGCTTTCAGCTACACTAGTGTATGTTAGAGTTGTATTTAATCTGTGCTCCAAACTGAAGACAGTTTCCCCTTTCACTGTACACGTGCGCACACTACTGGTCTTCCCCCCCCATTTCTCTCTTCCTATAGTACTCCTAGGTCAATTGCTTAAAACTACTTTCTCTTGGAAAAAGTTTACCTATGTACCTGCAGCCCATACTTCTTTTGTTTTTCCCTGCAGAAATGGTGGTGCTTTCCCCACTCTGTACTAGATTAGTAGCATAGCATTTGTAGTTATTAGGTAAATACTGCACCACACTGACCTGCAATTAACTTGGCTTGGTTTTCCTGTTTTCTTTTTTGCAGCTGGCTTAGTCCAGTTTTTCTGACTCTCAGCCTTGCATTACTTTGTGTCTGTCCCTTCCCCCACCTTGAACCTGCCCACCTCCCCACCCACTTCTGTTTAATTACAGAGGTATCAAAAAGCCTAATGTAGAAAGGCACCATCATACTCCTTAAGTTTTTGTACATTTAAGTGCATCTGGGTGTTTCCCTCCTTGCTGCAAAGTTAAAGAATAACCTCCTGCTAACCTGAAGATGCCCCTGAAGCTGACCCCTTGCTATTACATCAGCTGCTATTACTCCACTGACCACTAGGTGGCAGTCTTTACCTACACTGTATTCTAGCATTAAAACTAACTATCCATCAGGTCCTACACCCATTCTTTGGCATTTCAGTACAATTCTAATACCCCTCCCTGCACATGAGAGCCTCACTCTCGCTGCTTTACTAAATCATCTACAGATATCTGATTAGCTTATGTACTCTGCTCCCCAGTTTTCACTTTAGTTACTTCTGTATTATGCCAAACACGAAACATTGCAGCTGATTGTCTTTTGGCTGAACTTACCTTACTGCTCTTGCCCACTCCGTTCACCCTGTAGGCTCACTACACTCCCCTACCCTACCCCCAATTCTTACCCACCCCCCTAGGACACCTATCCTTATACTGCTAGAAGCCACACCCTCACCCCCCCATCAATCAATAGCTTGACATATCTCGTTACATACTCAACCATCTGTTACTAATTTACTCACACCTTCCACTATCTATACTTTCCTCATTAAACAAACCCACCTCATATTTGCCCTTCTATAACCCCTTATTTTCTCATTATTTACATTCCTGCATTCTCATTGTGTCAACCCCTGGCTTACTAAAATTCCCTAATTTCCTCCTCTTGCCCATAATTCTTTCCACTCTACTTCTATCTCATACCCTCACAGGCTATGAATTCTTAAGCTCCTTTCAATTTCAGCACTCCTTTAAACAAATTTCCTCTTTCTGTCTATCAGCCTCACAAACCCACAGTAACATTACATCCTCACCAGCCTACCTTCTCCCACAGTTTCACAGATTAAACCATATTAAGTATTTCCAAACCAGAAAAATAGACCCTATTTCATGTAAACTAACAAAACTTCCACACAATCCTCAGTACCTACTACTACACGGTGACATTCACCCAAACTCAGGGCCTGGTAATACCTTAGAAAACACCATACCCCTCACATAGAGCTTGCACGGCCAACCAACCATGAAGAAAACACAAACGGCCAGCAATTAAGTTCCACTGCTTTATTCCAACAAAAGTAGGACATAAAAATGCCCCAAACGATAATCCAACATCAATTCAAACCAGTTTCGGCATGAAGCCTTCCTCAGTGAAACTAAAAAGTAAATGCCAACCAAGTATAGCACACACTTTATATAAGGTGTGATACATGATTAGTCAGCCAATCAAGTTGTTTATTATAATAGTGGTTTACATAAAACCTTTGCTTTTCTTAAATCCACACTTATGCTAATAAAAATAAAAATAAAATGAAATTGCAACAATAAAGTAGTAAATATACTATCGGTAGTTGCCATAAAGAAAAGGGACAATAATATAAGTAATTACATCCGGATCTATAATCCTATAGAAAACAGCTACATATCAAAGGCTTAGATATATTATTGACAGTCATATTAAATGCAACAAAAATATTTGATGCTGAAAGGTGGTATATATAATAAATGTCTCCTATGGTCTAGGTCAAGAGAAATAGAACTATATAGAGAAAGTGCAATTAGGCACAAAATAAAGTATAATATTTTATTACATACTGATGAACATCTGTGAGCGAGTGGTATTGTGTACCGATAGGACAACAACACCAAGAAGAACTATACTTCATAAGTGATCATTAAGACCAGGAGAAAACAAGGCTCCAAGATGGATTATCCAGTATTTCTCTTTAAAAGTAAGTGCATTCTCCCAACCCTGTTGGTGACTTCTGTCCCCCACTATATGATCTATGATAGTAAACATGAAATGCGCTGTAGGGTGTTTGAGTGTATGTTGATATAGGGCATTCGTAGTTTTCTTATTCCTGATATTGCTCCTGTGTTCGCCAATCCTAATCCTAAGTGAGCGTGAAGTTTTGCCCACATAAAAGGATGAACACTGACATGTGGCAAGACAAATTACCCAGCTGCTTGAACAGTTCCCAAAAATTCTTAAGTCATATACTTTACTGGTGTTGGCACTGCTAAACTGTTTAGTTTTGTTAACCTGACTACAGGACATGCAATGCCCGCATGGAAAAGTGCCCACTAATTCATTTCCAGTCATGGTCAATTGTTTGTATTTTGCTCCCCCACTGTCATGGTGTTTGTAATGTGAAAAAATAGAGCCTAATGTTTTGCCCCTTCTATATGAAAATTGACACCGATGACCCAGTTGTTGCCTAAGATAGTCATTAGCAAGCAGGATATTCCAATTCTTGTCCAAAATATTTCTGATAATCTGGTGGTTTCTAACATATGTGGTTACAAATCTCAAGACACCATCCACTTTATTGGTTTTGTGACTCTTATATTCCAATAACTGTGTTCTCAATTGTTTGTCTGAGCAAGTCTTGGCTGATATAATATCAAATGGGCGATATCCCCTGTCCAAAAATCTTTTAGTTAGATCCAAACTGGCATCATCATAATCCTCCAATGAAGAGCTGATACGTTTCATCCGAAGAAACTGGGATTTCGGAATATTGCGGACAGTGTGGCGGGGATGCATACTAGATGCATGTAATAGTGTGTTATATTCCGGATATTTCCGATGTATCTTGGTACCCAATGTATTGTCAGGGTTTCTATAGACAGTGACATCCAAAAATTCAGTCGATGTTAGATTGCTGTTGACAGTAAATTCAATTCCCCAGACATTACTATTGAGGTAATCAATGAATTCTTGGAGATATTCAAAATCCGCCCGCCACACCATCCAGCAATCATCCAGATATCTTCGCCAGATGTCCATTTCAACCAAATAAATGTTGTGTGATGTATCATATATCAGGCATTCTTCTAGGTAAGCCATAAACAGGTCCACATAAATTGGAGCAAAGGATGCTCCCATAGCGGTGCCCTGTAATTGCCAGTAGCATTCACCTTGAAAGTAAAATATGTTTTTATTTAGAACATGCTCGGACATACAGATGAGTAATGTATTAAAGCCTGGTGGATATAGATTGGTCCTATCAAGCCAAAACTGGAGTGTTTGTAATCCTGCCCAATGAGGAATACCTGTATATAAAGATTTAACATCCAGTGTACATAGTAACCAATCTGGTTCAATTTGTGTCTCCTCTATAATCTGCAAGAATTGTGTTGTATCTTTAATCCTTGCTCTAACATGAACAAGAAGTGGTTGCAATTGTTGTGTAAGGAACACTGATAGTGGTTCGGTAAGTGAACCATGACCGGAAACAATCGGTCTTCCAGGTGGGGAAGTCAAAGATTGATGTATTTTGGGTAGTAAATATAATACTTGTTTGCATGGGTCCTTAACCGTAAGATGTTTGGCTGTGTTGACTGATATGATTCCTTCTTCAACCGCATTGTGCAAAAATGCATCAATCTCTTTTTTGAATATAGGAGTAGGATCTATACCCATATACATATAGCATTTTGAATCTGACAATTGTCGAAGACCTTCTTGTATGTAGTAATCCATATCCAGGATAACAACTGCACCACCTTTATCTGCCTGAAGAATAGCTATTTTATTGTTATTTTTCAATTCCATTAGGGCCTTCCTTTCTGCCTCGTGTATGTTATCCTGTAATATATCAATGCTATATGGTGGAAAATGTAATTCCCTAAGCACAGCCTGTTGAAAAGCAGCTACATGGGTGTTAACAGGGGGTTGGAACGTGGACTTAAGAAACCGGAATTCAGTAGGTCTTTGAGAGTTGCTGTTATCAGTGTCTGAAAAAAATATTTTAAGGTTAAGACAACGGCAAAACTCCAACAAATCAGTGACAGTTTGATATTGATCACAGAAAAAACTCGGTACGAATCCCAAGCCTTTATTTAAAATCCTTTCTTGTTCCAAAGTTAGTACAGTTTTGGAAAGATTGAGAACATTATTGAACCCAGTCCCATTTACTTCAATATTATCTGAATCAATCCATCTATTGAGTCCATGTCTAGACCTTTTTGGGTGTTTCTGCCCACCTCTGCGTTTGGTATTCCTCCTAAAGGGATAGGGACATTACTTTTCTTTTTAGCAGGTGAGCTCTCTGATGTTACACCTTCGCTGTCAGTAAAAGAAGACTCCTCACCCGAGGTACTGGTATGAATTTGGTCTTTACGTTTAAGAATAGGTCTAGGCCTTTTCCTTGTCCTTGTCCCATCACTACCCAACGCCATGTCTTTAAATCTAACAGACTTTTGAATTTCAAAGGGGCGTCCAAGAAGCGATCATGTATCGCACCTTATATAAAGTGTGTGCTATACTTGGTTGGCATTTACTTTTTAGTTTCACTGAGGAAGGCTTCATGCCGAAACCGGTTTGAATTGATGTTGGATTATCGTTTGGGGCATTTTTATGTCCTACTTTTGTTGGAATAAAGCATTGGAACTTAATTGCTGGCTGTTTGTGTTTTCTTCATGGTTGGTTGGCCGTGCAAGCTCTACTTGAGGGGTATGGTGTTTTCTACGTTGCGTTGATCTCTCTGGGAGTAATGGTTCCTTGCTGTCGGTGGGAGAAGACTCTTCACCCTTTATGTTTACAGAACTACCATTTTTTTGCCAACGCTGGCTCAGCAGTCATTTTTTCGGCATCCACACTTTCCTTTGGATATACTTCTAATATAGACTTGGGACAGTGAGCATAAATATTTGAATATACCAGCGTGTATAACAGCGTGGATGCAAGAAACGTCTTTCTGGAATAATTGACACACGCGGTCTTCCAACATTCAGGTACTGTTGCTAATTTTGGGCACTATATACCATTCTACAAGTATTGGGCCAAGAACAGTGGACTTATGTGGGGATATTGTGGTGATTTATGCTTCGTGAATTGCGATTATCATTTATCCAGGTTTCGAGTGTAATACAAGCATGTTGGGCCTACCAGGATGCCTTCTTTGTGACTATATACAACATAATTTATATTGGACTACCAGCAGGGACTAGGAACATTTGATTTATCTTTATTTGGTAAATCTATGGTTCGTGAATAGTGACTATTGTCTATCCAAGACTTTTTTTTCATCAGCAGCATTTGGGGTCTACAGCGATGCTTTCCTTTGATACTGCTGATATCCTGTCTTACATTGGACCTGAAGAAAGGACATTTTTTCATTATTCTCTAATAAGTGTATTGTAAATAATGCATATGGTTCATTTTGGGGCATTGCTATAGTAAATACAGTTGCAAAACAGGGTTATGCGCTTGTGTATTTGACACTTAAACTATTTATTAAGATTTAGGAAGAATATCACAATTGCGTATTGGATATTCTTGGTCGTAATTATGATTCTATGACCTATGACACATGTTTTGTTTAAGTGTTGTATTATCTTTATGAAACAATGCTCTAAGCGGACCAATTGGCTTTTTGAGCTTTATTTAATATATTTTTTGCCAAATGCTATATTTACATATGCATATTTATGTTTGACATATATGTTACATAAACGCTAGATAGCATACTACGTTTAGTAAATTGTTGAAGTTATATTTCGCTACTAGTATTATGTCATTCAAGATTTTTGACAAGATCTACTAATGTTTTACATGTGACAATTTATGGCTAAGTGTATTTTTTCCATATATATACATAATATATGGTGGAATTTACTAATAGTAGATGGGTTTACATCAAGGAGTATTATGAATGATTATTAGAATATGTATGTGATATATTTCTACAAGCTTGTACATTTTGGGACTCATAATAGAGCCACTTGATACTGCTAATGATTATTACACATTATCTTTTGTTCTTGGCTAAATGTGTATTTTTATGAGATATGGTGCCAATTTACTATGTTAAACAGGATACAATATATGATACATTCTATTTTTTGATGGTGTGTCCTGGCAATTTTGGATTATCTTTTGATAATAACCACCAAACTTTCTGTATACATATAATGTTTGTTGGATATACATGAGTACAACTATCTGAAAGTTGTAGGCTGCATGGTGTATAAGTATATGTGTTGGATCTTATCTTGATATACCACTGGTATACTCACTATTTCTATAATTATTAATATTCAATAGGACACCAAAGGTTTACTTGATTTTAATATTTTCTACAGTATATATGGTATATTAACCATTCCCCCCTATTATATAATTTTTCTACATCCTGTAGGTGGGGGCTTTTGATTTTCATAAGCTACCTACTAATTTTGTTGAATACATTATATTATATAGGGCTTTGAGGTACTGGTATTTTATTGATTGGCAATAATGCAGTAATACTATATACATTTTACCTTGTATTAGTTGGTTTGGCCTAGGCCACATAATACAATAGGCCTTTTCCTTGTCATTTGCCTTATTCTACCCTTACAGCCTTCTGTCTTTTTGGTTAATTAAGTTTAGTTATAGTTGTATTACTTTATACTATATTATCATTGACCATGGATTTGGACAATATTTTACAAGGGTTGTGTGCTGATCGGGAGGATATCAAAGTATATGGGCTTGATTCCATCCCAAGCAACAACACTTAATAATGACAATGCTTCTTTTTCTCAAGATGAATGCCAGCCAGCCTTCTTTAATTTAGAAAATGCACTCAAAGGATTACGTGCCAATATATGGCACCTTAGGTTATTTAAAGCCTATTTATTTAAAAAATTAGTCCCTAGGGGGCTTCGGATTAGGTTAAAACCAATGGTCAGCAGATCTGAACAGAGGCTGACTGAAGAATGGAATGAGGCTGTACAGGAAGGTTCTATGAGATTGGTAAAAATACTGGCTGACTATTATGAAAGAACAATTGATATGAATATAGCAGAAGTCAAGGACCTTAGTACTATATGTAAACAATTTGAGTCCAATAGCAACTATGCTACCATGGTTACGAACTTATCTAAAGAATTAACCCAATACGATAAGTTAACAAAGGAAAAGGAAAATTAAAAAATTCAATAGGGACGTCACTGACTACAGTCGTGGACGCCCCTTTGAAATTCAAAAGTCTGTTAGATTTAAAGACATGGCGTTGGGTAGTGATGGGGCAAGGACAAGGAAAAGGCCTAGACCTATTCTTAAACGTAAAGACCAAATACATACCAGTACCTCTGGTGAGGAGTCTTCTTTTACTGACAGCAAAGGTGTAACATCAGAGAGCTCACCTGCTAAAAAGAAAAGTAATGTCCCTATCCCTTTAGGAGGAATACCAAACGTAGAGGTGGGCGGAAACACCCAAAAAGGTCTAGACATGGACTCAATAGATGGATTGATTCAGATACTATTGAAGTAAATGGGACTGGGTTCAATAATGTTCTCAATCTTTCCAAAACTGTACTAACTTTGGAACAAGAAAGGATTTTAAATAAAGGCTTGGGATTCGTACCGAGTTTTTTCTGTGATCAATATCAAACTGTCACTGATTTGTTGGAGTTTTGCCGTTGTCTTAACCTTAAAATATTTTTTTCAGACACTGATAACAGCAACTCTCAAAGACCTACTGAATTCCGGTTTCTTAAGTCCACGTTCCAACCCCCTGTTAACACCCATGTAGCTGCTTTTCAACAGGCTGTGCTTAGGGAATTACATTTTCCACCATATAGCATTGATATATTACAGGATAACATACACGAGGCAGAAAGGAAGGCCCTAATGGAAATGAAAAATAACAATAAAATAGCTATTCTTCAGGCAGATAAAGGTGGTGCAGTTGTTATCCTGGATATGGATTACTACATACAAGAAGGTCTTCGACAATTGTCGTATTCAAAATGCTATATGTATATGGGTATAGATCCTACTCTTATATTCAAAAAAGAGATTGATGCATTTTTGCACAATGCGGTTGAAGAAGGAATCATATCAGTCAACACAGCCAAACATCTTACGGTTAAGGACCCATGCAAACAAGTATTATATTTACTACCCAAAATACATAAATCTTTGACTTCCCCACCAGGAAGACCGATTGTTTCCGGTCATGGTTCACTTACCAAACCACTATCAGTGTTCCTTACACAACAATTGCAACCACTTCTTGTTCATGTTAGAGCAAGGATTAAAGATACAACACAATTCTTGCAGATTATAGAGGAGACACAAATTGAACCAGATTGGTTACTATGTACACTGGATGTTAAATCTTTATATACAGGTATTCCTCATTGGGCAGGATTACAAGCACTCCAGTTTTGGCTTGATAGGACCAATCTATATCCACCAGGCTTTAATACATTACTCATCTGTATGTCCGAGCATGTTCTAAATAAAAACATATTTTACTTTCAAGGTGAATGCTACTGGCAATTACAGGGCACCGCTATGGAAGCATCCTTTGCTCCAATTTATGCGGACCTGTTTATGGCTTACCTAGAAGAATGCCTGATATATGATGCATCACACAACATTTATTTGGTTGAAATGGACATCTGGCGAAGATATCTGGATGATTGCTGGATGGTGTGGCGGGCGGATATTGAATATCTCCAAGAATTCGTTGATTACCTCAATAGTAATGTCTGGGGAATTGAATTTACTGTCAACAGCAATCTAACATCGATTGAATTTTTGGATGTCACTGTCTATAGAAACCCTGACAATACATTGGGTACCAAGATACATCGGAAATATCCAGAATATAACACACTATTACATGCATCTAGTATGCATCCCCGCCACACTGTCTGCAGTATTCCGAAATCCCAGTTTCTTCGGATGAAACGTATCAGCTCTTCATTGGAGGATTATGATGATGCCAGTTTGGATCTAACTAAAAGATTTTTGGACAGGGGATATCGCCCATTTGATATTATATCAGCCAAGACTTGCTCAGACAAACAATTGAGAACACAGTTATTGGAATATAAGAGTCACAAAACCAAAAAAATGGATTGTGTCTTGAGATTTGTAACCACATATGGTAGAAACCACCAGATTATCAGAAATATTTTGGACAAGAATTGGAATATCCTGCTTGCTAATGACTATCTTAGGCAACAACTGGGTCATCGGTGTCAATTTTCATATAGAAGGGGCAAAACATTAGGCTCTATTTTTTCACATTACAAACACCATGACAGTGGGGGAGCAAAATATAAACAATTGACCATGACTGGAAATGAATTGGTGGGCACTTTTCCATGCGGGCATTGCATGTCCTGTAGTCAGGTTAACAAAACTAAACAGTTTAGCAGTGCCAACACCAGTAAAGTATATGACTTAAGAATTTTTGGGAACTGTTCAAGCAGCTGGGTAATTTGTCTTGCCACATGTCAGTGTTCATCCTTTTATGTGGGCAAAACTTCACGCTCACTTAGGATTAGGATTGGCGAACACAGGAGCAATATCAGGAATAAGAAAACTACGAATGCCCTATATCAACATACACTCAAACACCCTACAGCGCATTTCATGTTTACTATCATAGATCGAATAGTGGGGGACAGAAGTCACCAACAGGGTTGGGAAAATGCACTTACTTTTAAAGAGAAATACTGGATAATCCATCTTGGAGCCTTGTTTTCTCCTGGTCTTAATGATCACTTATGAAGTATAGTTCTCTGTGTTGTTGTCCTATCGGTACACAATACCACTCGCTCACAGATGTTTATCAGTATGTAATAAAATATTATACTTTATTTTGTGCCTAATTGCACTTTCTCTATATAGTTCTATTTCTCTTGACTGAGACCATAGGAGACATTTATCATATATACCACCTTTCAGCATCAAATATTTTTGTTGCATTTAATATGTCTGTCAATATTATATCTAAGCCTTTGATATGTAGCTGTTTTCTATAGGATTATAGATCCGGATGTAATTACTTATATTATTGTCCCTTTTCTTTATGGCAACTACTGATAGTATATTTACTACTTTATTGTTGCCATTTCATTTTATTTTTATTTTTATTAGCATAAGTGTGGATTTAAGAAAAGCAAAGGTTTTATGTAAACCACTATTATAATAAACAACTTGATTGGCTGACTAATCATGTATCACATCTTATATAAAGTGTGTGCTATACTTGGTTGGCATTTACTTTTTAGTTTCACTGAGGAAGGCTTCATGCCGAAACCGGTTTGAATTGATGTTGGATTATCGTTTGGGGCATTTTTATGTCCTACTTTTGTTGGAATAAAGCATTGGAACTTAATTGCTGGCCGTTTGTGTTTTCTTCCTAGTAATACCTTCCCTGACTCCCATTCTTCCTTCACCTCCATTTCCCATACCCCCTCTTCTTCCTCAAACTTTCTTTTCATTGCCCACCTCAATATTCGTAGTTTAAATAACAAAATTACCCAACTTCATGCCCTACTAGACTTACATTCCTTTGACATCCTATGTCTCACAGAAACCTGGCTCAAACCAGTTGCTAAAGACAATGATATCATACCTCCAGGTTATAACATCCTTAGAATTGACCGTCCTAACAAAAAGGGTGGTGGGTAATGATATTGTTTAAATCTGAACTACAGGTAACCTCACTAAACACTCAACCTCCCTCACCTAGCAATCCTGAAATCTTAATATCTAAGCTCCAAATTAATGCTAATAAATCTATATACATCATTTGCTGTTACATCCCCCAGGCAACAACATAAGTACTCTTGAAAATATCCTTAACTGGCTTTCCACATCATTCCCACAAGAAACCATTCTCCTTGGAGACTTTAATATTGACTGGAACTGTTGTATTTATGACAAACCTACATCTCGCATTAATCTCTATGGCTTCTGTCAAACTCTCACCAACCCTACCAGAACCCATAAACCCAGCAACAAGCAAACTACCTTAGACTGGATACTAGTCAACAATAGCCCCCAGTCTTACAAAATAGGCATACTTCCTGATGAATATTAGTGACCACTCTCTTACCTTTATAACTAGATAAAAGATCAACATTCCCACTCAACTAAACTTTAGAACCACCCGGAACAAAAAGAACCTGAACCTAGGTAACTTTCAAGCAGAGCTAAAAGCCCGCAGTTGGTCACCCCTAAAATATCTGCCTCTCAATGAAGCAGTCTATTTTTTTAACAATACAATCCTAAAAATCCTTGAGCACCATGCCCTCTCTTGTACTATTAAAATTAGGAACAAACCTGCTCCCTGGCTCTCAAATGAGACAAGGCAAAAAATGAGACTGAGAAATAAAATCTGGAATACATGGAGAGTACCAAAGACCCTATTGATCATTTAAACTTTAGATAGCTCAGGAATGCCACTAAAAATCAATATTCCTTGATAAAAAACTATTACCTTAAATTCCAAAAAACCCAATATCTACACCCACAACAATTCTGGTCAGGATTAAATAAATTGCACCATCCTGGACAAGCCAAAACACCTACCCCCTCTAACTTGACTCATAATTCTCCCAACCAAATTGCTGATATTTTTAACAAATATTTTTCAGAAACTGTTCAGTCTTTAGCAAATACCTTACCACCTGTTACCACCACTGACTCATCCATGCCAACCACTGACTCATCCTTGCCAACCACCCTACCCAAAGTATTACAACTGCAGCCTGTCCCAACATCTCTCATACACTCCCTACTTCTTAAGCTTAAACCATGCACTCCATCAGCTGACCTCCTCCCAGATGAATACCTTCATATGGCAGCTGGAGTGCTTGCCTATCCTGTTTTCATCTTAATTAACAAAACCATTACAGAAAGTTCCATCCCATCCCTCTGGAAAGTCTTGTATATTATCCCACTGCATAAGGGTGGGAACTCAAATGAACTCTCAAACTTCTGCCCCATAGCCCTACTTTCCCTCTTAACACAAATTATGGAGAGATGTATTCACTGTCAGATACTTGATCATTTCCTCCAAAACCACCTGCTAGTTGACTGCCAGCATGGTTTTAGGCCTTTCCATAGTACTACAGGGGGTGGGAGGTTGGCATAATGGTTAAGATGTTTACCGTACAGACGTAAGGTGCAGTGTTTGATTCTCACATGGGGTAACTGGCTAGGCTTAAAATGGCCCACATGGGCAGTTAGCCTAGAACTAACCTATGAACAACTGCTCTACTATACTTTTCTGACTGCATTAATAAAAATCGTAACAACAGCTTACTGTCCTCAGCCCTCTTTATTGACCTCTCAAAAGCATTTGATATGGTTAATCATCAGTTACTGTTAAACTCACTCAAATCACTTTCACTAGATACCCAGACAGTTAATTGGTTCAAGTCCTATCTAGGAAATAGACAACAAGCAGTCCTCTGGGAAAATAAACTGTCTACTCTTCTTCCTATAACTCTTGGAGTCCCACAAGGCTCTATTCTCGGACCCCTCCTCTTCACTATTTTCATAAATAATCTAAAAATCTCCCTTCCACAAACCACCTGCATACAATATGCCGACGACTCAACATTAATATGTTCAGCCTCCTTGCCTGCTGGACGTCATTCGAGTACCCAAGCAGTATTTACCTTATTTGAAAACTGGTTCCATCAACACTGTCTCCTCCTTAACCCCAAAAAAACTAAATTGGTACTATTCTCTCCCACTTGGAAGTCTCCTGCTATCAACTTCACAATTACATCTAATAATGGTACTGTAATAACTCCAGACACAACCACCAAACTTTTAGGTGTAACAATTGATCATAATCTAAACTTCGACACACATATCAACCTAACCATTAAATCAGTTAATAAAAAACGTGGTTTCCTCTACAGACTTAAATCCTATCTCACATCTCTAACTAGGACTGCTATTGCCCAAACTCCCTTAATCTCCACCCTTCTCTATGCATCCCCAATCTATACCAACTTATCCAAAAATAATCGTCATAAGTTGGAAACAGCCTATAATAACATAGCTAGATTTGCCACTGGTGCCCCTTTTCGAACCCACCACTGCCAAAATCTTAAATTGCTAGGATGGCTGGAATTGCAAAGCTAGATTCTTTTCCAACAACTTACTGCTATACTGAAGATCATACACCATCCCACAGATACACCCGTACTCTCTACCCTTATCTGCCCATATAAAAATCTAACAGGCCTTCGATCAGCTAATAAGGTACTAGTAGCTACCCTAACAACAAATCTGGAGATAGCTTGTTCTCAAACTCTATTGGTAACTCTTGGAACACTCTTCCAACTGAACTAACAGCTCTTTCTTCTACCCCACTTTTCAAGAAGCAATTAAGAATCTTCCTTAAAGCCCAATGGCTTTGTCCATGCACAAAATCCTGACTGACACTTTCTCTCCTAGCAGGACCATTCTTTACTATCTATCTTTAACATGCTATTTCAGATGCTCCGATATTCTCCCTTAATTCCTACTGTTGTAGCTCACCTCCTAAGGTTTGGTAAACTTTATAAACAATGCTACCCTCAAAAAAAAAAATAAAATGTTTTATTAATCCTTTTACTCAAAATTTTTAACTTATTTAGTCGGGGATGTTGGTATGTTACTGTAACAGTACTATATAAATGTTCCTGTATTTGAAATGTTTTACCTCTCTGACATTATCTGTATTGTATGTGGTCAAGATTTCTCTCTTGTAAATTGTCTTAATGTGGAACTTTTCTCCCCGGGCCTCCACTGAAAATGGACATACATCCAGTTGGACTATCCCGGTCAACAAATGTAAAATAAATAAATAAATGTAGGATGCAGCCTGGGATGTTATCGGGTCCCAGGGAGGCTGTATTTTTTTTACTTTGAGAGGGCAGTGATGACTTGCTCCCCAGAGATAAGGGAAGGGGGCAGGTACTGGAGATGACCTGTTTTACTGATGATAGGGACAGAGGATTGAAGTTTTCATTGACCTTTTCTGTCAGCAGGTTGGCTATATCCACAGGGTTTGTGTATGAGACATCATTCTGGGTGATGGTAGAATACTGCTTAAGGCTAGGAACATACCTGCCTGCGACACACATTCAGCGAGCTCGATGCTGTCTCTCTTCCCTTGAGATTGCAGACATATGTGAAGAAGGCCTTATGATTGTCTTTAGTAGATGTAGCCAGTTTGGACTCGAAGTTTGCTTTGAATGATTTCACTAGTGCTTTTATTTGCTTGTTCAGGCTAAGATGAGATTGCTTCCAATTAGGCACCTGCTCCTCCTTGGTTCTGGACAGCAATTTTTTCCTTTTATTATAGAGTTTATTTATTGTAGATGTCCACCAGACAGGTTTACTCTTCCTTGAGGAGGATGATTTTGTCCTGTCTGGTACTCCTGATTTCATGCAGCTGTATAAATGCTCATATAGTACTTTGGTGTAGGTTTAGACATATGTGCCAGTTCCTATGGAGGGGAAGGGGGCTGTGAAGTTGTTTATACCTCCCCTCAGGAGGTTATAATCAGCTTTAGTGAGTTTATTTTGTTTGACCCTAGTTGGGGAGGGGGGATCAGGGGAGATGGCAACTTCGAAAGTGACTGCTTTGTGGTTGGATCTTACCAGGGATGATGACACTGTAGGGATGCTGCAGTGGTTACTCATGTTGGTTAATACCAAGTCCAAAATATTTTCACCTCTTGTGGGGGTGTCATCCAACTGGCCCAAGGTATTTGCATTGACGAAATCAAGGAATCTGTGGGATTTTGTGTTTTAGCATGATTATTTCTTCCAGTCTATGGTTGGATAGTTAAAGTCACCCAGGATCATGGTAAAAGGTTGAATCCTAATAAATTTGAAGAGGTCTAGATAGGTGGAGTGGGCATCTTGAGTCAGAGTTGGAGGCCTATAGCTAGCTGTGATTTGAATAGGGGTCTTGTCAATTGTTAACTGCATCTGGAGTGTATCCTGTGCATCATACTGTTTGACCAGCCTAGATGTGTGTGTATGTCTTTTATATATATTGCAACTCCACCTTCTTTTGTTTTGCTGCCCACGATTTGGGGTCTGACTGAATGATAGGATGAATAACCTGGTATGGCTGGGGTGCTCTCCTCAGCTTTGAACCAGGTTTCTGTGACTGCACAAATGTCAGCTTCTTCCAGGGTTAAGAATGCTTGCAATGAGTGCAGTTTCATGTTTAGACTCCTAGCCTTTAGCAGCATGACCTTTAATCTACGTTTTGATGAAATTTACACGTTGGTAGCTTTGACCTAATGGTATTGTCTAAAAAAGGCACTATGGGGGAGGCAAGAGCCTGTGGCAGGAGCCTAAAGCCCAGGGGAGACAGATGGCCATCTCTGGCAAAGCATTGTGGTTTGTCAGTCATGTCATCCCAGGCTGTCAGGTACTGGATCCCCTTGGGACGACACCAGAAACTAAGCCAATCGTTAAAGTGAATCATTTTCTGTTTGTATTGAGGCATCATTCTGGGTGATGGTAGAATGCTGCTTAAGGCTAGGAACATACCTGCCTGCGACACACATTCAGCGAGCTCGATACTGTCTCTCTTTATAAAGTCCAGGGAGGTATGTCTCAAGTCATTCATGCCAACATGAACTATGAGAGAGTCATAACTGTGCCTGTTGAGAGACTTGAGTGCTTGGGTGATATGGCAGTTTCTGATGCACGACAGACAACTAACCGTGACTTTCTCTTTATCCAGCCTGGTGAGGGGCACATCTTTGTGTCTCACAATGGAGTCTCCTATGACTAATATGTTGGGTTAATATTTAGGCCTTACTGGCTGTGAGACACAGGTGTGTGGACTATGTGTGGTATTTTTTGTTGTGGGCAGTGGGGTTTACATGTGTTTATGCCTCGGAGGTCTTTTTTGTTTGGGTATGCTTTTGTTGAGGACCTCTGCATATGTGGGGGAGTTGTGGGTGGTGTTTGAGGTGTGGTGTTTGTGGAGCAGATGGCTTCAGCTTTTGTATTTGTTTTACAGGTTGGGTTTTGTCAAAGCACAGGCATGTGTGGATGGTTAGACACTTCTTTGTCAGAAGACCACATCACTGGCTGCAGTGGGAGAAGGAAGTTAAAGTAGAAGAGAGAATGAACTGCTGAGTTAATAACACTGTAGGCAAAACATTGGAAGTTAAGGGGTTATTTACATAATTAATTCTGGCATTTGAGTCAAGTGGCCAGATAAGTATGATAGAGATTGGGGTTTATCTCTATGAAGTTTTTCATGTTGAATTACAGATGGAGTTAGCCAGACTAGGCTTAGAGCCCATAAAGTAGGAGGTATGCTTGGCTGAAGTGTGAAGCAAGTCAGGAAAAATAAGGGAGGCTAAAGGTATGTGGGTGGGGGAAAGTTGCAGGACTTGCTAGCTGGGCCTCCTATGGAGCAGGTGCCCCAAAAGGGGGCTCCTAGGGGACTCTCCAGTCTAGCACCTTTCTTTGGCTATTTGTAAGGCAGAACAAGGAAATTGCTTGAATTTGAAATGATGTGGGTATATTGTAATGTTTAAGAGATGGATATCAACAGCACTTACCTGTTCTGTTTTACTTGGGAGATATATGCATTTAAAGTGGCCTTCTTGAAATTCCTGCTTTGTGCATATCTCCTGATACCACTGGATCTCAATCAATTAGGATAATTGGCAATAAATTACATGGCCACTGCCATTTTACCAGCCTGTGTCTCTTTCGGTGCTCATTTTAGTTCTGTGAAAGTGGTAACTTAGTTTAGTGATGACTTGTTATCTGTTAGTGCATTAATTTGTGAAATTTGATGATGATGGACTGCAATAACAAAAGATAATCATGATAATTTGGTGCCAGAAAGAAATATTCAAAACGTTCAGGTGTTAATGATTTTTGTAGTGAGTAGAGCTGTACCAAATCTCAGACAATTTAACACTTTAGTATTACAACACACTGCCCATTACTTTTGGCCATATTTCATTTAACAGACTGCTATCATCAGTTTTTGTAGGCTTAGTATTGTTGTTTTAACTTTGCAGTACATGGCTACATTTTGTTTTCTATAATGTTTAAAACAAAATGATTCAAATGATATTTTTCATGGTTACAGGCAAAGAAACATACTTAGATGATGCCTTACTACTTGCTCTTTGTGTGTGCAAGTCTGACTTAGGATCTGCAGCTTCACTTAGTAACAAATACTGCAACAACTAGATGTCCAAAAGATTTAAGGTCACTCTGGGCTACACACTTTCTAAAGTTTTTAAATTACTAAGGTATACCCTGTTAAATTTATGCAGAGGTAAAATTTCCAAAGTTTTATTTATGTTATTTGTATCAAGTTCTAGCCACAGTTTCAAAATGTAGTTTAAATTAGCCATTTGTGAGTTAACTGCTGTATCCAGATTATGAAATGTATAGGACTGTGCTTCAGGTGGTAAAATCTCATTTCAGTTTATGGTAGTCACGTGTATCAGAATCTTCCAAATCCATGCAGGTTTTCAATACCTCCTTATAAGGATTTACCTTGTAGACATTGAAAAGCATCCTTAATTCTTAATCTCCTGGCAGAAATTATATGTTAGTTATTGTGAAGATAGTTGAATAAAAAAGATTTCCTTTTACTGCTGTGGGTATTTCTGCTATTCCTCAGTTACTGGTCAGTTGTAGTATGTCAAATTTAGATTTGCTCCTCTCCCTTTTATCTCTAGAGAGGAAAACAAAAGATTGATAACAGGCATAACTAAAACTCAGAAGACTAGTCTTTCCCTCTTTCTGTTGCAGAGAGGTCATATTTCTGCAATGGTCTGCTGTACTGGAGATCAACAACATCAGAACTACTAGATCTAAGGGTTTAAATTTGGCCGGCTACATAAATAGGATTTGTTGGAAGGACAGGTACTTATCTCAGAGAATCCCCATTCTCTGGAATAGGTTTCAACCAACATGGACTAGTGGATGAGAAATCAGAAATTTAACCCTGGTCTGACACCTGTTTCTGTGATAGAGGCAGCTGTGAAATCATGCACTAACACACACACACGCACACGCACACAAACACACGCACACAAACACACGCACACAAACATGCACACACACACACACACACACACACACGCACACACTTAAAATAACCTTTAAGGCACAGTAATTTGTGGGATACATTTGGGTTGCTTGTCTAGCCTTATAAAGGTCCCAGTGGTTGTTAGCCCTAGTGTACACCTATGAACCCATAAGCTGAATCTTTAGAGTAACTGTCTTAAGTCATTTGCTTGGACGGAATCTTAAGTATGCTTCACATTAAGAAACAATTTGTTATTTCTTTATGGATACCTGTTATCTGATTGTTCTCTGTGGTAAAGTCTTAAAGCAGACAATGTATGTTCCCATGTACAACACATTTGTTTTAATATTTTAGATGTTATAGATGTTATAGCCATGTTAGTCAACTATTAAAGTAACTCGCTCTTCTTTATACTGAAGATACCATAAAAGCAGTAAATGTAGTCATTTGATAGTGTTTGGAAGCTATTTTACTTGTCAGATCAACCCTTCTCTGCAATAGCATGATCTGTACATACATACAAATCTTTCAGGCACAGGCTATAATACACCTCTAGCCTGCCAATATCACCAAAACAGTCATTCCCATAGTAAGTATCCAAGTTGGCCTTAAAAGTATCTAAAGTACTGCTTGCGTTAATATAATTTGTCAATCTATTTTATGCATCAGCTACTCTGTAAGAGAATTTTATTTTATTTATTTAACATTTTTTACCGGGAAAGTCTGACTGGGACATGGAGGCCCAGGGAGAAATGCTCTAGATGCATGTCTTTAGAATGTGAGAGGAAGCTACAGCACCTGTAGGAAACCCATGCAAATGCAGGGAAGACATGTGGTCTCTGCAGAGAAGGCACTTCAGCTGAGAATTGAACTGGAGAACCTCTTGCTGTGAGGCAACAATGCTAACCGCTGCACCACTGCACCACCCAAACAGTCATTTCCAGAGCTAATTTCAATTTTCATTTAGTACATTGCTCATGCCTATGTAATCTCAGTTTAATTTATCGAAGTCTTTTGGGTGTCATGATGAGAATAGACACCATTCCTAAGTCAGTGTATAAATTAAAGTTCATGGAACTGGTATTGTTTCAGTCTTTGATGTTAGCCAAAAATGCTCTTTGCAGCACCAGCAGTGTGCCCAAAACTGACTGTTTATGTAATTCATATGGAGTTACACATACTGGTAGCATATCTAAATATGACTGTAAATTATTTTTTTTTAGACCTGTTGCCCCTACTACTGTTGGAACTGTCTGGGTATCTTTCTTTCACATCACTCTCATTTCTGCATGCAAATCCTGGTATTCTATGACTTGTGTCTCTCTGTACATAAGACACTGTTATCACTAGGTATATCAAATTCAATGATCAATACTACTTTTGTCTTTTTTTTCCTGGACTACTACATCTGGTTTTCTCAACTTATTTTTTTGAACTATTGGTGATGGGTGATCACATGTTTTATGAACTTCATCATTCTCTTCAGTGCTTTGGGCTTCATGTTTTCAGTGCTTTTCAACATCTTCAGTGTTGAAGGGTTAGCACAATAGCCAATGCAACAGTCTTGATGCATTATTGTATCTTTCAGTATACAAGCCCTTTTCTATAAGTGTTTCACACCCAGCAACAAAGAGTGTGCAACTGTTTAGAGTTCTCTGACCTCGACTCGTTCATCCAGAAATTTTACGGAAGAAGATATGGAAAGAATGATGAGGTAGCTCATCTCTGAGCACATTCAGATGCGTGTCTTGCCGGCTGCTACCCCCTTGGGTCAAGAGACCTGTCTATCAACTACACCCCCACTGCATCCTCCTCCTTTGATCCCTTCAGTGGTTTCAGAGTCCCTGGATGCAAGGGTCCTGGATCCATCTGGCTCGGATCTGAAGATAACTTTATCTTTGGATCTGAAGCTTACTCTGAGTGCTTTGGTTCAGATTTCTTCGGATCCAGAGGGCTGTCTGAGCCAAAGCTTCCCTGTCGGATCCGAGGTGTTGGTGTCTACTTCGAACCTGTCAGAACTATCTCTGTCCCTTGGAGCCTCAGCACTAGATAGCTCAGCTCTGGCTTCTTTCTCGTGGAGATTGCCTTCAGAGCAGGGGAGGACTGCAGTCTAGAAGCTTGCCTTATTGGCGCTGAGGTCTTCTCTGTCTCTCTACGGGGCAAATGGCCTTTGAGGTTGTGAAGAGGGTGTTCTCTTCTCTGACAGGATGGATGGAACTAACCTCCTCGGATCCTCAGTCTTCTACCATGATGTCTCTCTGCTTAGAGCCTCATCATTCTTTGCCATAGGGACAGCCAGTCTCAGACCTCCAGGCTTCCCAGCAGGGGATTACAATTTCTTCTGATACCTCCCCAGAACACCTCACTGAGGAGGTCCCAAGGTAGAAAAAGAAAAAGGGGAAGGACTTGGACCCTACATAAGAGTCTGTCACGGAGGATGCAGACTTCGATGAAGGTGGAGGGTCACAGCGGTCACCTGCTGAAGATGGCTCATTTGGAGACATCCTTGAAATCCTAAAGCAGACTAATGGCTGGACGTCCAGCAACCCTTCATCTGAGAAGTCGATATATTCCTGGAGGCTTTCAGTACTGGTCTGTCTACTTCTGGGTTACTCCACCCACCCATGAGCTTATTGAATTGGTCTCTCAGCGGGCATGGAAGGAACTCGACATGGTTGAATCCATACCCAGGAGACCAGACAAGATTATGGCACTACCTTCAGATAAGTAGTTTTGGGGAAAAGGTGATCCCATTGATGCCATGGTCATGGCGGCAGCCAACAAAATGGAACTTGCTTAAGAGAGTTTCACTGTTTATTCCCCTAACAGGGAGTCTAGAGTGATGGCCAGGTTTGGGAAGAATCTCTATGCTTCAGCCACCTTCGCCTAAGATCGCTGAATTATTTGGCACATTTTACTAGGTTGCAGAGGGATTTGATCAAGGAACTCTCAATTATCCTGTCAGGAGAGGTCCATGCATCTGTGACTTCTCAGTTGGCTACCCAGCGAGCTATTTTGAATTCATCCATGAGGCTGAATTCAAGAGCTGTGGGTTCAGGCATTTCCATCAGGAGACATGCCTGGATGCGCTTATGTGATTTTGTGGAGCCCTTCAAGTCATTGCTCATCAGTTTTGTTTGTTCGTGTGCTCCTTTTGATGGCACCTCCTTGTTCAGCCCCACAGTGAAAGAAACTTTATCCAGGTATGAGAAAGATAGAAGGACCCTGTCTGCAGTGAACATACATTTTTTGATACCTCAGATTATTTTTAAGGAATCGGCGAGGTGGTCGAAAGATGTGTTTCAGGAAATTCCAGGGTCCTTTCCAGGACAAACGTGGAAGAACTTCCCCCAGAGCCTTAGGGGAGAGCTCCAATGTTCAATACTGCCCCTGCGCAGAGGAGGCCCACAAAACCTGGGGTCCAGAGATTATTTCTTTGACAGACTCTACCAGCACTGCTGAAAGGAGGCCCGATTGTCCACCTCTGGAGGCAGTCATGTGGGTCGATTATCCCTACACCAGAGAGCCTGGCTAGACATAACAAAAGATACTTGGATGCAGAGGATTATTTCCAGAGGTTATATAATTCCTTTCCCCTTCCACCTCCAATTGCGAGGAAAATCTTCAATGTTACACCCCATCAGAGGGAAGAAGCAGTAATTCAAATACAAAAGCTGCTAGAAAAAAAGTCATACAAGAGGTACCACTAGACCAGATAGAATCTGGAACTTACTCAGGGTTAGTTTTAGTTGCAAAGAAAACAGGAGGTGGAGTCCAATTTTGGATCTCCGTAACTTGAAAAAGTCAGTTCAACATACCAAGTCTCATATGGTCACGATTCAGTCCATTCTCCCTTTTATGGGCAAGGATGACTGAATGTGTTCAGTAGACCTTCAGGATGCATACTATTACATAAAGATGAACAGACGATCCAGAAGGTATTTACATGTCTGGCTGGTAGCCAGTCACTACCAGATCAGAGTTCTGCCCTTTAGTCTCACCACAGCCCCCAGGGAGTTCAACCAAATGCATGACAGTAGTAGCCACTCACTTGAGACTGCAGGGATTCTTGGTGTTTTCATATCTAGACGACTGGCTCATTACCACCCCAACCAGGAATCAGTTGATAAGGGCAAGAAATCAGGTACTTCAGATGTGTTCTCAGCTGAGACTAACTATAATCTTAAACAAGTCTTAAATGGAACCAACTTAGAATTTGGAATTTATAGGATCAATTTTCAACACAAAGTCAATGATAGCCTCACTGCCTCCCTCAAGGGTACAAACTGTAAGACCACAGGTCAGAAAAATTAATTTGCAGTACCAAAATTGCAGCCTGCTTGGTCCTTCAAACTCTGAGATCAGTGTCAAGTGGCAATAATACTAGTACCTTTAGCAATATTTTATATGAGAATTTTTCAGTGGATGTTAGCAACTCAATGGTCAATACTTTACCAATCCGTGTCAACCCAAATATGAATCAGTCAGACATGCAAGAGAGAGCTCAGGTGCTGGATTCAATCAGATGAGGTTCTATAAGGTCACTCGTTCATCTTCCGTCAGCCCAAGGACATAGTGACCATGAACGCTTACTAGTTGGGGTGGGGGAATCATTTCCTGGGGAAAACTGTTCAAGGCACTTGGTCCCCTGAAAAGGCCAATTTGCATATCAGTGTCCTAGAAATGAGAGCTATGCTTTTAGCATTGCAGGTCTTCCAGGATGCTCTACCTCCGGGACAGTTACAATTCGGACAGTATATCAGTAATTTGGTACATCAACAAACGAGGAGAGACCAGATCTTATCCTTTGTGTCAAGAAGCGCTCAGAGTGTGGCAATGGATGATCTCATCCAACCGCTTTCTGATAGCAATGCACATTCTGGGAAAGTCCAATGTGATAGCAGACAAACTGAGCACGTGCATTCTTCTACCTCACAAGTGGTCTCTCAACAACAAAGTGACTAAAATGATTTTTTGTCAATGGAATCAGCCTTGCTGCAATATTTTTGCTTCTCCCCACTAAGCAACAAATGCAGCAGCTACTTTGTGCTAATCCCCCCACAGGGGGAATCACACAGGGATGCTTTACTTCACGATTGCCCCCCCAGTCTGGTTTATACCTACTCACCAATCCCATTGATTCCAAAATATCTGCAGGAAGCTGCCACGTTGAGAGCAAAGTCATCCTCCTTGCACTTTACTGGCCTTGACAGACTTGGTTTCCCTTCCTTTGGCCTCACTTACGTTACCAAACTTGGATTCTGGATTTTACTCCAGACCTCCTGTCTCACCCAACAGGCATGATCTATCCTGACATATCAAACCTCAGGCTGATGGGCTGGTTTCTCCAATTCCATTAATAGCCAGACACCCGATGCTTTCCTCACCTGTGTGACATATACTTTTATCTTCCCCTGATGCTCTCCTCACCTGTCTGACATATACTTTTATCTTCCTGTAAACCTTCAGCTTCCAAAATCTATTCAAGAAAATGGAAAAAATTTGTTTTCTGGGAGCAACAAAATCTTATTGAACCTTTTTCAGCCCCGATACATAACATACTTGAGTTTTTAGCCCTACTTTTTAAAGAAGGAGATAGTTCTTCAACCATTACAGTTCAAATAGCAGCGATTTCAAACGTTCACATCGGATTTGAAGGTTGTTCAGTAGCTTCTTTTAAGCTGTGCAGAGCTTTCTTGAAGGCGCTGTCCTTTTAAGACCTCCTGTTTAATGACCTTACCCTACCCTTGGGATCTCTGTCTATTACTGCAGGCACTAATACATTCCTCCTTTGAACCAGCAGCTACATGTGACCTTAAATATCTTACTTGGACAACTATTTTTGTAGTAGCCATTACCTCTGCTAGACAAATTTCAGAAATTCAAGTATCATCTTCAAAACCTCCATATTTGATCTTTCACAAACATAGTGGCCAAGGTGGTGTCAGAATTTAATATCAATCAATCCATTAATTGCCAGTACTCTTTCCTAATTTTGCTAACAAGGGTGAATACATGTTACATTTATTGAATGTTTACAAGATAATTACGTTTTTACGTACATAGAAAAAAAGACATCAGAAAAACAGATCAATTGTTCTCCTTTGTAGAATTGAAATTGGGAAAGCCAGTTGCTAAAGTAAATTTAGCCAGATGGATAAGTGATTTTATTTCTTTCATTTATAACAAATTGGGTATTGCCTTACCACTACAAACCAATTGAACTAGATCCATGGCAATTTTTTTAGTTTTCTTATCCAGAACACCGATGGATGACATATGTGCAACAGCAACTTAGGCTACTCCCCGTACCTTTATTACTCATTGCAAACTGGATCTGGTCTCCGGGGGTAGAGCATAATTTTGTTCAGCTGTGCTCAGAAATATCCTTCATTGGAGTCCACCCAGGATTATAGGTAGCTGGAGACTCTGTCCGATCAGTTGAGGATAGAATGAAAATTGACATCACCAGATAAAGAAGTTACATACTTACCATAACATTCCATCTGTGTTGTCCATTTTTATTCTTCCTCAACTTCCTGCACACCACCCCCTATCCTTTATGTCCACACATTTCTGGATGAATGAGCCAGTAGAGAAACATCACTGTTTTTTTATACTGAGCTCCAAATATAGTTTTCTCCTATATATTCATGCATGTTAAACATTTCTGTCTGGTAGTAAATCAGAAAACAAGATTTCTGGTAGCTTAGGGTTGGTGAATTTATGGGTAAGGGATGAGCTTGAGATTTTTTTGGTTAGCACGAGCTTTAGCAATGGCCAAGTCAGATCCAAACCCATCAGTTGAGGAAGAATGAAAATGGACAACACAGATGGAACATTATGGTAAGTACATAACTTCCTTTTTTTGTGCCTGTGCTGATATTTTTAGTTTATTTGCAATAGTGTATGATCTTGGTCTATTTTGATACTGTGTGTTGCTTTTACCACATTTATCTTTCTACATGTTTTTGACAGTCTGTTCCCTCTTCTAATAATACTTTTTTTTGCTTTATAGTTTTCTCTGTTGGATGCTTCCGTGGTGGAATTTTATTTCTTCCCTTCCTTTCCCTTATTGCTCTGTTTTTGTCATAAGACTTTGTGTTATTAATGTAGCTGTACAGTAATATATCCTATTTATTTCTGTTATATTACAATCATTTCTCTTAATACTCCTAATTACTGTGTTCATCTGCAGACTTTTAACATTGTGGTTCTTATTTACTTTCTGTTATCTATTTCTTTCATTGAGCTTACTATGTCTGTCTGTCTCTATTAAATCAAACAGCTCTTTCCTTAGTTCATTTTCTTCTAGACTGAGGATACCATCTTTGCTCTCCATTTTGTGTGGGTGCTCTACAGAAAGTTCCAGAACATCGTCTTGTGACATATCCTCTTCTGATGCATCTTGTACGTGCTGCTGTATCATATGGGAGCACATTGGCTCATCACTCCACAAAATTGCCTGTGTCAGAGTTGCCACTGTTTCTTGCTCCTCCCTTACTGTGCAACTTTGTCTTAGTTTTTGTACCAGTCTTGTAGAGAAGGCTCCAGAGTATCACCATGTGGTAAGTCGGCAGATGCCTCCCGCTCAACCTGTTTTTTTATTAGTGTGGGGACTCATTGTTCTGTTATACTGTGACATTAGCTGTGTTGAATTTTCTACATTAAATCCTTCACTTAGCTGATAATCCATAACTTCAGTTTCAGTTTAACTTTTCCTCAGTAATCCACTATTTTGATTTCCCCCTTGTTTTCTTATGTTATTATTGTGAAAATTTCCATGTCCAGGTGCCTTTGCCTGTATTCTCTGTAGCTATATATCTCTGCAGACAACAGATAAGTATGTTATAGTAGCTTTTTCTCCTTAGCCACTTCCCTAATATTATTTTGTGTATTTTCATTCTAATAGTTTTAACTGTCACAGTTGTTGTTACTCAGAAGTTGTCTGTTATAGATTTAAAATCATCTTTACTAATATGTCTTTGGCTTTTAACTTGTGTGTAAATATGAATGACATTGAAATCTCATTTGTACACAATCCATACATTTCATCTTCTTACTTCATCAGATGTTTGTGCAGTTAAAGAATAAATGCTGGCCAAAGAGGCAGGCACTATTATCTTGTTTACAACATGCTTACTCCTGTGAAGCTCTAAAGAATGATTGAACTGTATAATATAATATAATATAATATAATATAATATAATATAATATAATATAATATAATATGAGTATATGAGTATATTATTTTTAATCTAAGACTCTTTTATCTAATCACAAAATATCCAAAAATTGAATCTAAAATGCATTTAGTCAAATCACATTCTTTGAGACATGGGGGGTACAACATGTAGGTGAGCATTAGCATGGTACACATGGATTACTCTGTCCTTCCTTCCCCTCACTGCTAGGTCATGACGTGAAAGGTGCCCTTTGCTTTAAATTGCACTGTGCAGAGCTACACTTGCACTGGTTTTACCTGCTGACTGCCCAGTGGGAATCCATGATGGTCCTAACTCCCCATTTTAGCCCGCCAGCAATTCGACCTTTAATTTAATTCTGGTTAGGTCTGACAAGACATGTTCTCCTGTTCAAATTTTATTACTGAAACACTGTTCCTTGTGTTTAAAAGGCTCAAAGCTTCCTCACCCTTCATCTTGACAGAATGCAGTATAATAGTTCATCCTTTTTACCCGTGGAAATGGGCTGCATTTACTGAAGTGCCTGCAAGGAGACTACATGGTCTAATTTGCTTGTTTAATCTGAAGCTCACCTTGCATACTTGTTTCTGATTTTGAAGGTGAGCACCCATAGCTTTAACAGATAAGGGAGGGGGTTAGTATTAGTCTCCCTTTCTTTTTTCTGAACACTACTGTGCTTAGGTTGTGTGACCTCTATATTCCCTGCATCCACCTTAGACACCTTCATAGATTGAGTCCAGCTGGGGGACATGTATCAAGGTTCACCTGCATGTTATTCACTCCCTTAAGCTTTCTCAATGAATCTTCCTTCTGCCCCCAAGGAATTCTCCTGCACCACCCCTTCACATGTGACACTACCTTAGATCATTAAAGTTTTACAGCACAATTTTTATTACTCTCTCTCTTCCCCCATTGCTGCTAGGTTGTAAAATGAAAGGCACCCTTTGCCTTAAATTGCACTCTGCAGAGCTACAAGAAGTTTTTTGTTTGTTTCATTTCATATATTATGTATTTTCAAAACTTGTTAATCTGTGTATTTTAACTAATTAATGTAACTGATGTATTATCTTATAAGCAATTCTGTATTTTCTCTGTTTTCTATGAATGTATCCATTTCTGTGAATTGTATCTGATTGCTAGGTCATTTTGTTTTATAATTGTTTTACGCTATTAACTAGTTTGTGCTGAATACTTGTTTTTCACCAATTCATTGCTTTTAACTAGCTGGTACTTATGTTTCATTAAGTAAGGGCAGTTACCAGATTTTCTAAAGGCCACACTGTCTTTGTTAGTGTTGGCTATATATTAAATAGAATGCATAAATGACATCACCATTTAAAATGCCAAATATTTCAAACACTGCATTTAACTCTAAACTTTCTGTGAATGTAAAGTGTTATTTTCTCTGAGAAGAATGTACTGACCTGTCTACCTTCTGTAATATGTTTGGATGGCTTCTGTTCTCTTCCTCAGTGTTTGTCTATTTCATAACACTTTCTCTCAGTAATTCTCACCCCTAAATTTCTTATGGGTACTTGCACACCTTTGTAGAGTGATTCCAGCCTGGAAGAGGTGTATCCCCCTTCATCCGCATTTATATCACGTTATCGAAAGATGAAAATAATGAACGCTATTTCATCGAACCTAAAATATCTAAACCACATAATATCAAACATTCAGAACAGCGAATTTTCCTTGGGAAAAAAAATTGCTATTCCGTAACACATACACACAACACAAGCACACCTAAAAAGCATCAATACACACACATACACTTATAATCCTACAACTAACCCTACACTAAACTATAGAGACACTACTATCTATCCACTTACTTTAACCCAAACCCTAAGGTCTGTCACTATCGCACACTCGCCTAACCCGCGACCTAACCCCAACTCACTTAACCCACCCTTAACCCTAATTCACCTAACCCACACCATAACCCTAACTCACTTAACCCGCTCCTAACCCTAACTCACCTAACCCACGTCCTAATCCTAACAACCACACAGTCACACACTTACCTGAACCTGACCCGTAAATTTCCACCAAAGTGCTGGAAATAGCGAAGCCACAGAACCGGCCAACTGAATTCTTTCCCTAGGAAAGTATTCAGTGTTCTGCAGCTTTGCTATTTTTAGCATTCGCTCAAAACGGGTTGATATTAGAACATTCGAAGTTTTAAAACTTCGATGTTCTGATATAGACCCCTTCACTCACCCCCAAACCCCCAGGCTCTCCATTTTGTACATCACTGTCTCCTCCACGCTCCTCTGACCACCTATTAAAGGTACACACAACTTCACTAAACCTACATCCCACTTCCTCAACCACCGTAAGGTGAACATTCCCATCCTAAACTTCCATACAATTTCATCATCCACACTTAAATAAATCCACACACAAATGACACATCATTCTCAGCTCCTTCACATTCCTTTGTATATTCTCTGGTACTCACCTGTCATCACAGATTCTGGCCATATTCTTAAAGAACCTCCTTGCTACCTTACACTCCACAATGCTTGTGCACCTCACCATCTTACCCCTCCTTCCTTTAGCTCAATACACCGTACCATCAGCAACCCTATCTCTTCTCCCAACCCTCAACCAAAAACTAGTTACTTTCAGATCCAGATCCATTGTCAATACAAACAACTTCAGAAAACACCTACCAACTTTGACTGGTCTTCCATTACCATTTTGGAGAACCCCAAATCAGCTGCCACATTGCTTACACATACTGTCCTTCAACTTCAAGATAAATTCTTCTCACACTTCCAAGGTGGCTGCACAGTGATAAATAGCTTGGCTTTAGCTCTCCCAGTGTGAAAACAGAAACTAAAAAACAATGATATTGTCAGACTAAGAAAAATTCAGTTACTGGATAGTAAGTACATTTCCTAGATGCCAACAAAGAAGAAATTTAGATAACCTGAAAGAATATTGATCAGCAAAGGTGAAGAGAAAACCTGTCTGGGCAGAATTCTGCAGTTATTCAGCAAAAAGCAGTTCAAGTACCAGTTGGGGAACAAAAGATGGCTTCCAGTAATTTAGAGGGAAAAATAAGTCAAATGTGCTCTGATATAAATAAATGAAACATTTAAGGAGTATTTTTAACTCAAATAACACTGGAAAAATGGAAGAAGCTGTAAACAGCTAAAAATGCAAAAATCAGAGGTCAAATTGAAGAAATGGCTGGCTGAGTATGAGACTTCTCATGAAGAATTGTTTCAAAAAATGGTCGAATTAGAGGACAGAGCACACAGAATAAACCTGTAATTTTCTGCTGTACCAGAGAAACTGGAAGGAATAGACTGTATTAAGTTTATGAAAGCACAAATAAGTAACTGGACAAATATTCCACAGCAGGATTTAACTGAAAGGGCACATCATGTGTGCTCCAAAACTGACCATGAGAAAGCAGCCAAGACATGTATTAGTAAAGATGTAGTCATACCAGCAGAAAGAGTTGACCGGGGCAAAGTATTAAAAACTGGAGATAGTGTTTGTGAAAAATGATTAACTGTATACCAAGCAGAAGAGAAGCAACATTTTCCCAACAATCGGGGAATGTTGAGAGGCAGGTGTGAGATTCAAGCTGCTATATCCAACTATCTTCAGAATATTTTTTCGTGGAGGATCAAAATAATTTTTTGTTGCAGAACAGGCTAAGGGGGAATACAAATGTTTGTCCAAGAAGGGGTGAGATGTCAAACAGAAGAATACTCTGCTTCTCATTCTTCTGACGGTAAGGTTCATAGTGAGACTTTGCCAGTGAAACATTTTCCAATATTCCAAGGCAAAATACTTAAGAGATAGAAAAAAGTACATGAGTTGATTAAAAGAATCGAGAATACTTTGGACTTTAACCAGAATCTTAGGGCTGGGAGATGGAGACGAACAGGAAGGAGACTAGCAACATAGAAATTAGTAAATTAAATATGAGACTATAAAGCATCAGTCACATTAGTGAAATATGGCTTACAAGAAAAAACTGGCTGAAAAGGACTGGATTTTTGTTGACTTTGTTTAACTTGTTGGGAGACTGACATGCATATGCCCCACTTTCTGTCATTATTGTTTTAAAATACATTTAAAAAAACAGAGAGAAGGAGGGAAAAGGTAACTGTAAGTAAAACAATTTTTGTTAACAGAATTGTAACATTTTATGATATAAATTACATGTCAGTATTTTCAGTGATGGTTATATGCAATAAAGAACAAAGATAATAAAGTAAGCAGGTGTTTTTTTCTCTTCTCTCCCTCTCGCTCTCTCTCTCTGTCTTTTAGTTTTAAAAAAGTAGGCATTGCAATGTGAAAAGAAGAAAGGTTAGACAAAAGCGTGATTAATTCATTTGTTTGTAATCTTGGGCTGATAGGGTGGGGGATGGAGTGTAAAAGTTCATTGATTATAATATAAGAATTTAATGTTTTTTTTTTACTTTTGTTTTAATCTAATGACAATTTTTTATGTATGCAAGTGTGTTTTAAAAATGAGAGACCACAATGTAATAGTTTTCTTTAAGCAAATAAATGTTCATTGCCAGTTGAGAAATCTGGAGCTGAGGGAAGCTGTACATTTTGATCTTATGTTTCATTGGAAATAAGTTGACTAAAGGTAAAGGCAATAAATCTAGAGGTCTGGATACTGTTTACTGAGAGGCCAAATTAAAAGGTACAAGGGTGAGCAGTTCAGTAAAAAAGTGTGAAATTATTGGAAGTGAATAAGGGTTGGCAGCTTTTTTGGTAACCAAATATTTTAATGCATTTACCAGAACAGTGTATAATTTAGTTTTATTTAAAGGTAGCTAGTGCACTTTTTTTAAGGCTAAAAGTTAATGTTTTCTGAAAACATATGAGTTGTTTTTCACATCTGGGAGAGGAATAACTATAAGAACAGGCAGAAATTGGTGCAAGAAGAAGGACAAGCTATAATGTGCGTCTTAGCACGGTTAATCTTAGTTTTAGGATAGGTTTTGCCTATATGAGCAGCTGTTGATGTGGGACAGTTGTTCCTGTTAGGTGGGTTAAACTTCATTATTTAAGCATGTACATAGTTTTGTGTTTGTAATAGGTTATGTGTATGAGTGTTTTTGAGAGTATTCGTTAAAACTAAAACTCTTGTAAAATGGGACATAGGTTCAAGTAGAGATAACAAAAAGCAACTGATCAATCTGCCAAACATTAGTGGGTGCACAGTAAACATATTAATCTGATGATGTCAGTCTTCATTCAGTCCTTTACTGTGGGCTCAGTTCTGAGCCTTGGAACTGACTCGGCCATTTACTTCAGCTCATGTCCCCCAAACTCTCTAGCTAAGCTCTACCCATAATACTCCTCTGTAAATTACCTCAGATCTCGTTTGCCACTTCGTGTGTCAGACGCGTTTCTACTGCTCTCGAGCTTTGGCTATATTTCAGTAAGTTTTTTCTTAAAAATCTTCCTTCAAATTTCTCTCTGAGGCTGTTTACCTCATTAGCATAATAACTCTTTTTCTCTCCTTTTCTTCTCTACAGTCTGTGTGTGCGTGAGTGTCCTTGTTGTTTATATCCTTTTTACCATTGGTAGTTTTTGTCAAAGTACCATTATTTGTACTCCCTCTTTTTTATCCCCTTTGTTACCTTTTGAGGTATTCTTTAATGCCGTAGTTGGTATTTCCTTCCTTTAATATTTTCTATTTAAAACAAAAAGAGCTTTCTTCTATCACTGTATGATTGTGTGACTGATATGGAAGGGAAAGTAGATTCACCTTTTAAATCTAAGGGCACCTCAGGTTTTAAGAGGTGTGAGAAGTGTCAGGGCAAAATGTGTAATTCACACGCACATACTTTGTGTGTACTGTCTAGGAAAAGTTCATTTACAAGAGAGTTGCTTGATTTGTCATGGTTTCTCACAGATGTGAAAACAAATTAGTTTTAAAAGGACTTCTAAAATCGGACTTTGATGAGGCCAAATCTGGGTCAAAGATTGAAGCCAGTTCGTCTTCATCTTCTTCAGCCTCCTCTCGGAAACATCCTTCTTAGGTTCCCAGTGTTTCAGAACCAACAAAGAAGGCACCAAAACAATCCTCATTGCTAACCACTTTCTCGGCACTGAAATCAGGAATTGGCACCAAACTTTTTCAATCTTTAGAGTAGACATTGGCTTCCTTAACGCCATTGGAACCAGACAAACTAGACTTAATCTCAGTACCTAGATCTAGGTACTCTCCATCCATTGACCCTCATATAGACAGACCACCTAGCCCCTTCCTTGATGTCAACCCCCCCCCCCCAAGTCTCCATCTACAGCATCGGTCCGATTCACTAAGAGTCTCTCCAAGGCTGTTATCATGAGACTGGTGGATCAGCTCCTATCAGCAAGGGGATTGTCTTCAGTTCCTAGCCAACCCGGTGTCAGAACCTCTTCTATGACACCGCCATTTCCTCCTCCAACTCCTATCGAGACTTTGGAGCCCACTGTTCAGACACTCCCAGCACCGACTGCTTTGGTTTTGGTAGCAACTTTGTCTCCAGCACTGAGAGCCACCTTGAGTTCCTCTGGCCCTTCTGCACTGGAAGTCTCCCAGGGTCGATCTTCTCTGTTCAGGTCCAAGGTGCATGGACTGGTTTCCTTAACTTCCGAGCCATCCATGTCCCTTGGTGCTTCAGCCTTTGTTGGATCAACCCAGGCTTCTGTTTTGGGGGTCGCCTCCTTGGTATGGGGTGTGACCGCGGTTCCAAAGGAGTCTGTTTTATTTCCGGACTTCCATCCATCTATGGGGGAGCTGGCCTTTCGAATCATGGAGAAGTCTTTGTCCATTGGGCACTCACAGTCTTTGCCATTCCTGTCAGGATAAATTTCCACATCTCCTGAACGTGAACTGCCATCTGTCTCATCTCATCCCCAGGACAGAAGGCACAAAAGTCCCAGGAAAGACCCACTTTGATGTTTTTTCTTTGGACATTTCCCCGGAACATCCCCCTGAGGAAGTACTTGCAAAGGAAAAGTGCAAGAGAAAGCACTTAGACTCCCAGGCCAGGAGATGTATTTCACCGAAGATGCCAATATTGATGAAGGGGAAAGTTCCCACAGGTCACCATCTGATGATGTTTTCTTTGGGGACATCCTAGAAATCCTGAAACAGAGGGGGGTGGCAGGTCTTCCATCCAATCTTCCTCAGAGGAGTCTGTATACCTGGAGGCTTTTAGTGCCCAACCCTCTACTTCATGGATCTCCCTGCTCACTGATGATCTTATTTAACTGATTGCTCAGTGGTCATGGAAGATACCCAACTCCATCGAGCTGATCCCCAAGAGGCCTGATCGAATCTTCTCATCCCCCAAGGATGAGCCATACTGGTCCAAAGGTATACCCTTTGATGCCGTGGTGATAGCAGCAGCCAGGAAGAAGGAACGTGCTGAAGAAAGTCCGACTATCCATCCTCCTAACAAGGGGTATAGGACTTTGGATAGGTTTGGGAAGCACGTTTATGCTTCAACAACCTTTGCTGTCAGGTCCTTGAATTATATGACGCACTTTACAAGGTTACAGAGGGATCTGATCAAGGAGCTCTTGGATACCCCCTCAGGAGCAGTTGCTGAAGGGGTATGGGACAAAGTTACCTTTCAGCTAGCAACCCTTGATGCGATTTCTAACTCATCCATGAAGCTGATTGCATGCAGCTGAAGGGACGACTAGAGCAGTGGGTTCAGGTATAGCCATTAGAAGGCACTCCTGGATGCGCTTGTGTGACTGCAAAGCTGTTTAAAGTGTCATTTGTCAACGCTGTATTTGATGGATGTACTCTTTTTGGTCTCAAGGTAAAAGACGCACTAGCCAGATGTGAAAAATTTGGCAAGACCCTTTCTGCTGTAGGTGTACGGTCCTCCACTCCGCAGTGGCCTTACTTGAGGAACCAGAGAAGTGGGACACTATGGTTTAAAAAATCCAAAGGGCCTTTCCAGGATTCACATGGCAAAGACTTTCCTCAGGGCAGAGGGGGAAGTAATGGAAGACACCGCTCCAGAGGCAGAAATTGACCACAAAACCAGGGGTCCTGAGAATCTTTCTCTGGTACTTTCTATCAGCACCCCTGAATGGGGGCATGATTGTACTCCTCTGGATGCAGGTGGGGAGGGTGACTTTCTCTGCAACAGTCCGGCTGGCAACTATTAACTATAGACAAATGGATGCAGAGAGTAAAATCCAGAGGTTACGAAATCCCACTTTCATTACCCCCAGTCACCCAGAAAAAAACTTCTGGATGTCCCATCCAGTCACAGGGAAGTGACAGTCCTAGAAATTCAAAAATTGCTTCACAAAAGAGTCATCCAAAAAGGCCTGCAAGATCAAACAGGATCTGGGTTTTACTCGAGGTTCTTTTTAGAGCCCCAAAAAACAGGGGATTGGAAACCCACCTTGGATCTCGGCCAGTTCAATATACCAAATTCCGGATGGTCTCGGTACAGTCGATACTTCCATTCTTGGAAAAAAGCAATTGGATGTGCTCTTTAGACCTCCAGGATGCGTATTTCCATATAAAAATGGACAAACGCTCCAGGAGGTTCCAGCACTTCCGGCTAGGAGCCAGTCATTTCCAATTCAGTGCACTACTTTTTGGACTCACCACAGCCCCCAGAGTGTTCACCAAATGCATGGCAGTGTGGTTGGTTGCAGCGCATCTCAGGCTGCAGGGCATTCAGGTTTTTCCATACCTCGATTGACTGGCTCCTCACTGCTACTACCAGGTGTCAGTTAGAATGGGCAAGAGATTATACTCAACACCTCTGTATATCTCTAGGTGTAACAATAAATTTCGAAAATTCAAGCTTACAACCTTCTCAGCAGTTAGATTTTATTGTAGCTCACTTCGACACTTTTACAGGAATTGCTTCTCTTCATCCAGAAAGACTACAATGCATTGGATCCCAAGTCAGACAAATTCTAAGAAACAAAAGAGTTCCAGCAAAATTAGTCCTAAAAGCATTAGGCTCAATGGCAATAACTCTTGTCCCCTTTGCAAGATATCACATGCGAATCCTGCAATGGTCACTTGTGTCCCAGTGGTCTCTCATGCACCAACCAGTGTCTTACCTAATCTTCTTCTTCTTCTTTTGGCTGCTCCCGTTAGGGTCACCACAGCAGATCAACTGTTTCTATTTCTTCCTGTCCTCTGCATCTTGCTCTTTCACACCAACCACCTGCATGTCCTCTCTCACCACATCCGTAAACCTTATCTTAGGCCTTCCTCTTTTCCTGTTACCTGGCAGCTTCATCCTTAGCATCTTTTTCCCAATATACTCTGCATCCCTCCTCAGCACATGTCCAAACCAACGTAATCTTGCCTCTCTGGCTTTGTCTCCAGACCTTCCAACCTGGGCTGACCCTCTAATATACTTATTCCTAATCCTGTTCATCGTTGTCACACTCAGTGCAAATCTTAACATCTTCAGCTCTGCCATGTCAAGCTCTGACTCCTGCCTTTTTGTCAATGCCACTGTCTCCAACCCATATAACATAGCTGGTCTCACTACCCTCTTGTAGACCTTCCCTTTCACTCTTACTGGTACTCGTCTGTCACAAATTACTCCTGACACTCTTCTCCACCCACTCCATCCTGCCTGTACTCTCTTCTTCACCTCTCTTCCACACTCACCATTACTCTGAACTGTTGATCCCAAGTACTTAAACTCATTCACCTTCGCCACCTCTACTCCCTGCATCCTCACCATTCCTCTATCCTCCCTCTCATTCACACACATATATTCTGTTTTAGTCCTGCTGACCTTCATTCCTCTTCTCCCTAGAGCATATCTCCACCTCTCCAGGGTCTCCTCCACCTGTTCCCTACTCTCACTACAGATCACAATGTCATCTGCAAACATCATAGTCCATGGGGACTCCCGTCTGATCTCATCTATCAACCTGTCCATCATCATTGCAAATAAGAAAGGGCTCAGAGCTGATCCTTGATGTAATCTCACCTCCACCTTAAACGCATCTGTCACTCCCACCGCAGACCTCACCACTGTCACACTACCCTTGTACATATCCTGTACCACTCTTACATAGTTTTCTGACACTCCCGACTTCCTCATACAATACCACAACTCCTCTCTAGGCACCCTGTCATATGCTTTCTCTAAATCCACAAAGACACAATGCATCTCCTTCTGACCTTCTCTGTACTTCTCCATTAACACTCTCAGAGCAAACATCGCATCTGTAGTGCTCTTTCCTGGCATGAAACCATACTGCTGATCACTAATCATCACCTCCCTTCTTAACCTAGCTTCCACTACTCTTTCCCATAACTTCATGCTGTGACTGATCAGTTTACTCCCTCTGTAGTTACTACAGCTCTGCACATCACCCTTATTCTTAAAAATTGGTAACAAAACACTTTTTCTCCATTCCTCAGGCATCCTCTCGCATTCCAAGATTTCATTAAACAATCTAGTTAAAAACTCCACTGCCATTTCACCTAAACACCTCCATGCTTACACATGTATGTCATCGGGACCAACAGCCTTTCCGTTCTTCATTCTCTTCATAGCTATCCTTACTACCAGCCAGTGTCTTACCTAATCATGGTTACAAATTGCTGCAAACAAGATCTTATGTGGTGGCTCCACTCTGATCAGATTCTGATCAGATTCTCTTGGGACGACCTTTCATTCTTCCCCAACCCCAAGCCACAGTAACCACGGATGGTTCTCAGATAGGGTGGGTGGGCATTATCTGGGAAGAACAGTCCAAGGCATGTGGTCCCAAATAGAGGCCAACTTGCACATCAATGTTCTAGAGATGAGGGCAGTGCTGTTAGCTTAGCAAGCATTCCAGGATGCCCTTCCTCTAGGGACAGTAGCAATTCAAACACACAACATGTCTGTGGTCTGGTATATCAACAAACAAGGGGTAACCAAGTCTTACCCATCTTGTCAAGAAGCCCTCAGAGTTTGGCAATGGGTGATTTCTTCCAACCATTTTCTCATAGCAATGCACATTCCGGGTAGCTCCAACATGATAGTGGACAAGCTGAGCAGAACTATTCTCATGCCTCACGAGTGGTCTCTCAATCCTGTAGTGGCAAACTAGATTTTTCATTACTGGGGACAGCCTTGCTGCAATCTTTTTGCCTCACTGTTGAACAACAGTTCAGAAGTTATTTTGCCCTAATCCACCCCCCCGGGGGGGGGGGGGCGGGCGGGAAGTCACCCAGAGATGCTGTCTTTCACGGTTGGCCCTCCGGTCTTCTCTATGCCTTTCCTCCAACTCCCCTGATATTGCAGTTTTTAAAGAAAGTCAAGCGGATGGAAAACTCAGTAATCCTCATTGCCCCCTTCTGGCGTTGACAGGTTTGGTTTTCCTTCCTCTGCCTCACCTAGTTTGAAAATCATAGATTCTGCACCCAGCTTCAGATCTGCTGTCTCATCCAGAAGGCATGGTTCATAGGTTCATAGATTAGTACTAGGCTAACTGCCCTTGTGGGCCATTTTAAATCTAGCCAGTTATCCCTTGTGAGACTCAAACCTTGTACCTTGTGTTTGTAAGGCAAACACCTTAACCATTAGGCCACCTCTTTTCCAGAGGTTCATCCGAATCTCCAACATCTCAAGCTCACTGCGTGGCTTCTCCAATTCCCATGATTGCTAGGCATCCTTCCTTATCCTCTCTCATCCGACAAATTATTGTGGCTCATCACAGTCCTTCAACTAGGAAACTTTATCAAAGAAAATGGGAAAAATTTGAAAACTGGGTCCTTAACAACCGTGATCCTTATTCGAGCCCCATTCATAAGGTTTTGGACTTCTTAGGTAACCTCTACCAGTCTGGTTCCCCTGCATCAACAATTAAAGTTCATCTAGCAACAATGTCTAACTTTCATATGGGATTTGATGGCTCAACTCTTATGTCACACAAACTCTGCAAAGCATTTGTAAAGGGGCTCCTGATGTTAAGACCTCCATTTAAAGAACCAATTCCTCCTTGGGATCTAACATTAGTTCTACAGTCCTTTACTTTGTCTCCTTTTGAACCATCAGCAACTTGTGACTTAACGTTTTTGTCTTGGAAAACTATTTTTGATGGCCATTAAATCTGCCAGAAGAGTGTGTGAATTTCAGGCCTTATCATGCAAACCTCCCTACTTAATATTTCACAAGGATAGGGTTGCCCTTAGGACCAATCCATCATTTTTACTAAAGGTAGTTTCAGAATCTAATATAAATCAGACACTTTAATTGCTAGTCTTCTTCCCTAATTTTACCAATAAAGAGGAGTGTTCCTTTCATTTGCTAGATGTCCACAGAGAACTTTGTTTTTACCTTCACAGAACAAAGGATTTCAGAAAGTCTAACCAATTTTTTTAATGCATTTTCTTCTCTATCTTTAGGCAATCCAGTTTCAAAGGTTACCATGGCAAAATGGCTTAGAGACCGTTACTTTTATTTGTCAGTCGAAAGGGCTTCAACTTCCACACCCAGTTAAAGACTTTTCAACTAGAGCAGTGGCAATTTCTGCAGTTTTTTCATGCCAGAGCATCCCTGGATGATATTTGTGCAGCGGCCACTTGGTCTTCTCCACATACCTTTATCACTCATTACAAATTGGATCAGGTCTCAAGGGGATGGGCATCATTTGATGGTGCTTAGGAATATCCTTCCGTGGGACCTCCCAAAACTAAAGTATCTGGGGACTCTCTCCCCCACATTCAAGGACTGAGTGAAGAATGGCAACATCAGATAAAGAAGTTATGTCTTACCATAACATTCCATCTATGTTATCAATCTTCACTAATCCTTAATGTTCCCTCCCTCCAACCTCCATCCTGTGACTCTTAGTGGATCAAATTCTCCCAGAACTGGCTTCATCATAGTGACTCATATCTGATCTCCATTTATATTCTTATTTCCTATCTGCCACTAATTTAGGCAAACTCGATCTGAGGTAATTTAGAGAGGAGCATTATGGGTAGAGCCTAGCTTGAGAGTTTGAAGGGTGCGATCTGAAGTAAACAGCTGAGTTGGTTTTGAGGCTTGAAACTGAGCCCACAGTCAAGGATTAGTGAAGATCTACAACACAGATGGAACGTCATGGTAAGACATAACTTCATTTTTTGGACTATGGATGTCCTCACAGCTATAGACAAAAAGGAAAGAATATTGATTAAGAAATGCAGAGTGCCAATTGCAGTGCTGCAGGAGACAAAGTTGGAAAGAAATGAGCGTGTGTATTTGAGAAAGGATTAAAGGAGGGATATTTAGCAGAGTATCAGGGACAAAGGAAAATGGAGGTACTTGTACTACTTGCTAGAAGAGCTCCAGTAGTGATTTTCAGAGGAACAAAGATAGTAATGGTAGCTTTGTAGGTAGTAGGGGGCTACAGGCAAGGGAAGAGGGTTAGGCTGGCATGTATTTATATTCCACCTAAAACTGCTATTATGGAGCTTAAGAACATTTTGCGACAAATAATCAGCTTTCAGCAGAGAATATTAGTTATACGTGGAGGCTGGAACTTGATTTGTTATGGTGAGGAAGTATCTTGGGGTCCTAGAAGGGAAAATGTAACAAAAGAGGTTAGATTTCTGAAGTAATTTTTGAAAATATGTGGTATGGAAGACATTAATTCAGTAGTAGGAAGTTTGAGAGAATTTGCGTATTATTCCCCAAGGTACAATGACTGAACTAGACTATACATGAATTAAATTTCAAAGGAGCATGTGCATTTAATTGAAAGCTTCAATACATCTCCAATAACTATTTCCGATAATGCATGAATAACAACTAAAATAAAAATGCATTTTAATGAAGTAAAAATGAGACACTGGTACTTCCCCACCTACCTGTTACAAAGAGAGGAATTTAAGGAATGTGTAGTAGAAATTATTTGAGAGTTATTGGGGAAGAAAGAAATTTCTTCTGAAGTTATAGCTAGTGAGTTTGATAAAATGAAAGTGGAGTTTAAAAATAGGGTAGGAAAAAAAAGAAATCTGGTTAAGAAGTACAAGAAATATTTAGTGTGGTTGACACTGGTTAAAGTATTACAGAGTAAGCGAGATCACACAGAAGAAAAGAAGAGGAGCAAATCCAAAGTGCTAAAGACAAAAATAAGGGAGTATCTGGATAATATGCATAAGTTTAGAAAGAGTGCTGTTAAACAACTGTTTTGATAGTAACTCCAGAGCCCAAAACTTTTAGGAAATTGATTTAGGAGTAGAAATGGTTGTTTCTAAACTTAGGGAGCATATAACAAAAAAAATTACCAGAGATCCTGTTGAGGTATTAGAGATATTTTGGAAATTTTATGAAAATATGTATAAAGTAGAGGAATGTGAAAATCAAGAAAAGCACAAATGGAAATATTTACAGAAGACTTAGCTATGCCATGGCTAGATATAGATGAGGCTCAACAATTAACAGATAAGATAGGAGGAGCTTAGACAAAAATGGTGATGGATAATCAATCTGTAGGAAAGTTTCCAGGAATAGATGGTATTTCTGTGGAAGTTTGGGAGCTAGGAGGGAATAAAGTGGTAAAGTTCTGGAAGGTTTTGTTTAACAGTATTTTAAAAGAGGGGAAACTCCAACATCGCAGAAGAAAGCTGTGTTTGCTATAATACCTAAAGATGGTGAAGCCCTATCAGACCCAGGTTGATATAGGCGCATTTAAATTTTAAGTCAAGATTATAAATTGCTTATGTCTATAATAGTGAAAAGAATGGCAGAGGTGTTGCCAAAATTAATAGATATGGAACGGTGTGTTTTTTTAAAGAGGAGGCAAACATTTGGCAACATTAATGATCCAGAGGGAACAAAATATAAGAAATTACCACTGCTATTGGTTGGTCTTGATGCAGAGAAAGCATTCAGCAGAGTACGTTGGGACTTTATGAGCATGACAATGGAAGTATGTGCATTCCCTGATACAATAAGAAAGTTAATCATGAGGATATACAAGGATTCAGAGGCAAAAATTAAATTGGGAGGGTTCCTCCCTAATGAGTTGTCTGAACAGAGGAACCAGGCAGGGGAGTCCTCTTTCCCCTTTGCTATTTGCTTTATATTTAGAGCATTTTGTAAAGAAAATAAGGGACTCAGAAATTGTAGGATAGAATTGGTATGGTACTCAAGAAACATTTGATTTATTTGCAGGCAGTATTATTTTGTACCTTATAAAACTAGAAAAGGACATCTCAATATTGTGGAACATTCTGAGATAGTTTAAAGTCTTTTTGGAATAGAAAAGTAATGAAGACAAAACAAAGACTATAGCTGTAAACTGTGTACCCACCATGAACTGGTTCAGCAATACCCAGATTTATGAGGAAATGATAAAATGAAGTATTTGGGAGTATTGGTTAGAAAGGATTCTGTTATGGCAGCTAAGAATATGTTGCAAGAGACTAAAATGATAAAAAAAATGAGAAACTGGAAGTATTTGTTTGTGGATATGGGTAACAGTATACAAGCAGTGAAAATGTTTTTATTCCCTTTAGTTTTTTATACAGGTCAGGCATATTTTTATCAACCAGAGGAGAAGTTGTGGACAGTAATTTAATAAAGAGTTGATGGATTTTATTTGATAGGGGAAAAGGGCAAAGGGCAAGTGGTACAAATTTATCCTTGCAATAGAACAAGATGGTTTAGGATTACCTGATTTGAAGGGATACTCTAGAGCTACATGATTAAGGCTTGTATTACATAACACAAACAGAAAGCTACAATCCCCAATGCCAAGGAATGATGATGAACCAGGGGGGAAATTCAAGAAATAAGGAGAGAGAGGGATTTTGGTGCAGATCCTTAAGGAAAATAAAGCCATACAGAATATTATATTTATAAAGTAATGGGAAGTATTGTAAGAGCTAAGCCAACTTGAGAATGGAGAAAGGAGATTCTGCAGACAGGGATGACTGCAGTTATGCATGCAGAAAATAGACAAGAGGAGGCTGGCATTTACTGGAGAAAACTGGCAAAGGGATCAAGGTTTTGGGAGCAAGTAGGTAGAGAGAGAGAGAGAGAGAGAGAGAGAGGATTGTAATAGAGTTGGAAGGGGCCAAGAAGACATTTGGACTGCATACTAGAGACCGCATTCCTCATCAGGGATTGATTTCAGGGTATAGACAAAGAGAAAGTGATAGGGGGATCATAACTGAAAGACATATTTTGATAGAGATTTTAGTTTAATGTAGACCAGAAGCTGCTGCTTTTAATAATGGATAATTAGTAGGAAATATAAAATATTGCACAATAACTATAGGAATTTATCAGAGGAGGTAAGAAAAGATTGAGAAGATAGAGTGGATAAGTAATTCACGAGGAAACAATGGGAGGACATACACACACACATATGTATATATATATATATATATATATATATATATATATATATATATATATAATGTGTGTGAGTGTGTGTGTGTGTGTATATATATATATATATATATATATATATAAGTCTTTTCAGGCTTGTTGGCTGTAGCGGTAGTTACTGACTTGAAACTGTAGTTTTATTGGCCACTAGGGGTCATTTCCAAAGCTCCTTCATCTTCCTCTCTTAAAACCTAGTTGCCTCGTGGTTTGAGCGTCTTTTCAGGCTTGTTGGCTGTTGGTGAAGCACCCTCCAAGAGGAAGAAACGCTGAGAGAAGAAGGGAGCCACTTTTGAGATTTTAAGTATTTTTTCTCTGTTTATTTGCTAAGTTTTTCTGCATAGCTGCCTAGCTTGAGCATTTTCTGGCTTGTTAAACTTGATTTCTGTATTAGTAGCTGTATTTAGAGCACAACCAAAAGCTGTTTGCTGAATTTCCTGTTTGCACTTAATTTTAAATTGTTTTTTTCTTAAAACTTGCATATTTTCTGTCCTTGATCTAGCACTCTTGTGTGGGGTCATTTACTGCACTGTTATAACTTGATATTACTTGTGAACCTCTGCTATCTCTGTAAAAAAACAAAAACAAAAAAAAATCTTGCTTTTTTCCCACTTTTCTGAGAGTTAAAAAAGTTCAGTTACAGGCTTGCTGTTCCTGAACTGTTTGAAAGTTTCTGTGAGGCCATTTTTGCTTGGGCTGAAGGAGGGTCTCTCTGTTGATCAGTGGTAGTGAATAACATTGAGCAGCTTCCCTGCCCCCCGTAGAGGTGGTTACTGACTTGAAACTGTAGTTTTATTGTCCGTTTTGGGTCTATTCCTGCTTCTTTCCAACCCCTGCTATCAAGCACGCTTTAACGTGATTTAGCGTGGAGTTGCCATTAGAGCAGCATCGGGCAGCGCCGGTTAAACAAGGTTAAACTCTTTCTGGCTCCAGATAGTCTGTTCTTTAATTCTTCCCTTAGAACTGCTCTGTTAGGAACCTAAACAGTTTACACCTTCACTAAAAAGTGCAGCACTTGTTCCAAATAGCTTTTTCCTCTCAAAAAGCTCAGCACTTGTCTTATAAGCATATCCCTTGTCTTATAAGCATTCTCTTTGCAGGTCAAGCACTCCTATATTATACAAATCTCTCACTAGCAAACCCCCCCAGGAGTGCCCACTTCCCTGCTAAGCCCACTACTTTTCTGTCTCATACCAACTCATAATTCTTTCTAGCATGTCGAAGGGTCAGATGCTGGCGTCCTCTCCTGCCCAGTTGGTGAATCTGGGAATTCTGAGACAATGTTACAATTGCCTCATGTACACGGACAACCCTCTCCTCCTCCAACGTAACACTAACACTTGTGAGAGATGCAGCTATTTAGCCAGACTGGAGGCTGAGCTCTCTCAACTCAGGACTGGCAAGACCAGGCAGGAGGAGAAGGCAACTACACACACCACAATACCAGTCTCACATAACTCAACCACACCACTGAATCAAACACATAAACACACTAAGACATACTCGGAGGCTCTGAGTAAAAATTTACCTAAACAGCAGAGGCCTCCAAAGCAGACACCCAAGCAACTGCAAACTCAATACACCACACAAACAACACATAAACAACAAAATCAGTGTGCAAAGCAGTCACTGCCCTTAAGGCCAAATACAACACCAAACATACTTGTCATAGGTGACTCCATAGTCAGACACACTGACGTCCCACTCACCAGGCTGAACAAGGAGAGGGTCACGGTAAGCTGCCTATCGGGCTAGAATCTGCCACATAACACAAGCACTCAGGTCACTCCACGGCAAGTACAAGTATGACACAGTCATTGTCCATGCTGGTGTGAACGACCTGAGACGTACCTCCCTGGACTACATGAAAAGAGACATAGAGGAGCTCTCTGATTATGTAGCCCAGGCAGGTATGACCCTGACCCTGAGCAGTATCCTTCCCTTCACCAAGAATGATGCCACAATATAGTGACAAGATGATCAGCTTTAACAATTGGCTTAATTTCTGGTGTCATTCAAAGGGGATCCAGTGCCTCTCTGCCTGGGATGACATGCTCGACAAGCCACGCTGCTTCGCAAGGGACGGCTTGCACCTGTCACCCCTAGGATTCCGGATATTGGCTAAGGCTCTTGCCACCCCCATAGTGCCTTTTTTAGGCAAGGCTCAAATTCTAAACCTACCACCCTAGAAAACAAAAACGTGAAGAAACTAAGGGTAATGCTGCTCAATGCCAGAAGTCTAAATCTCAAAATGCACGCACTTGATGTCTGTGCTGTGACTGAAACCTGGTTCAAGGCTCCTGAGAGCACCCCGGCACTATTAGGTTTCATCTCATATCATGCGTTCCGGCCCCAAAACCCGGACCACACCACAAAAGGAGGGGGTGTATCCATATTCATCAAGGATACCCACACCTCCAGGTTGGTGGCTACGCACGAAGCATCGGAAACCATCCAGGTGCAATTAACCATAGGCAAAACTGCTCTACAATTTGTAGCATGCTACAGGCCACCCTCTCAAACTCAGGAAACCCACACAGCCTTCCTGAAGACACTGGAGGGTATAAATGTATCACCAAACACCATCATATTGGGTGACTTCAACTACCCGAATATAGACTGGGAACATTACTCAAGCCCAAACTTTCTAGCCCAAAGGTTCCTGGAGTTCATAAATTCAAATGCCATGGAACAACTAGTCACCGTCCCCACAAGAGGAGAAAATATACTAGATCTCATCATCACGAACATGGGGACAAAATGCTCCACACCGGAATTATATCCCTCATTGGTGAGATCAGATCATAAACTAATCTCACTAGAAATCCACAT
>NC_056737.1:278140848-278185848 GCF_019279795.1 Protopterus annectens
TTATTTTGTTCAATTTACCCCAAACCAACTGCACTGTACCAACCATTCCTTCTCCATTCTTGCACCCAGACTCTGGCAGTCCCTCCCCTCAACTAAAATAAGTCTACTGTTTCCCCAACTCAAAAGACACCTGAATAAAAAATCTGACTGTAAATGCTTTTACACTGGACACGTAACCCAACTTCCCTATCACCTGCGTCGCTAATACTTTATCCTCTGTTTTCCCCTGCTGCTTCCCTCTCATATTTACAACAAAAATTATTTTTTTTTCTACCATGTTAATAATAATTATATATTGTTTCAATTGGCTATGGGTTTTCTACCTTCTGTGATAACTCTGTTTGTGAAATAGTTCTGTTTTATTTTTTGTGGATTTCTTTACCTGGGCTGTGTCTGCAAATGGTCCTTTGTGAATAGCATGCTACCCTGATAGACTAAATAAATAAATGGTGTACTATACTAACATATGTTGTAATTCCTACTATCCAAACACCCTAAATCACACTAACAATAATTGTCTGTAGCTTGCTGCTCTTTTCTATTAAATGCGATTAGATCAGTGTTTCCGAACCTGGGGTCCGTACGATAAACTGAAGGGGTCCGCGAGCTCATTTGCACCCACCTGGCTTTCGGGCATCATCCATGACCCGACCCTGTGGAGAAAGAAAAGTTACGCCGCTCATCCGCAATTTATTTAAAGAAAAAAAAAAAAAAAACAAGAAAGAAACTTCCTGTTTGCAGCTGAGCAGTGGCTAAGCAGCTGCTTGCCCTTAGTTTTTAGAGGAGAAGAAGGAACAATTTCTGTTTGTGGTTGATGCTGAGCAGCTGCTCATTTGCCCTGTGTTTTCTGCCAGCAGTTAGAACTTGGAGGGAAATTTAAACAGCTGTTCTCTTCCCTCCAAGTAAGACATGTCCCGTATTTATGTTGGTTGCTGTATGGGTATGGGTATGGGTCTGCTCTCTCCCTTTTGCCATCAAATTGAAATTAATGCAGAGTTGATGATCAAGTGGGACGATCTTGTTGACAGAACTTGAAGGTATTTTTTTTTTTATCAAGGCTTTAATAAGAAGCGGTGCCTGATGTTCGCAGTGTGTGCCAGATTTTTGCCTTATTTGGTCTGTTTCGCATAAAATGGGGTTTCTCAGGGAAATCATTGAGGACTGAAGAAAATGGCATACTTTTGAGCTTTAGATTTCATATGTTTCAGAAAATTCATATTAATTCAAAACCTTCTGTTCTATCAACTTTCTAAGTTTATGAGAGCAATATTTAAAATGTATCCTTAGCTTTGGCATTTTGTTCCCCACATTATGATAGGGTTTGTCCATATTTCTTGCGCTGAAGTGGTTGAGAGGTATTGTGTGTGTGTGTGTGTGTGTGTGTGTGTGTGTGTGTGTGTATGTATGTGTGTGTAAGAGGGAGGCAGGTAGAGGTAGGTGTGTGTGTGTGTGTGTGTGTGTGTGTGTGTGTGTGTGTGTGTGTGTGTGTGTGTGTGTGTGTGTGTGTGTAAGAGGGAGGAGGGAGGGAGGTGTGTGTGTATGTATGTGTGTGCTTAAGAGGGAGACAGGTGTGTGTGTGTGTGTGTGTGTGTGTGTGTGTGTGTGTGTGTGTGTGTGTGTGTGTGTGTGTGTGTGTGTGTGTGTAAGATGGAAAGAGGAGTGTGTAAGAGGTAGGCAGAATACTCTTCAGCTGTCCAGGTTTTTGCAGAATGTCCATATTTTTGCCTCATATTTTCAGTCTGTTTCTAATAAAATTGTGTTTTTCTGGAAAATACCTGGCAAATCATTGATGAGTGAAATCAGAAAATAATAGCAGACATTTGAGCATCAGACTTCATAGCCTTCAGAAAAATTGTACTAATGCAAAACTTGTTGTTCTATTAACTTTCTGAATTTACAAGACCATAAATTAAAATGTGTCCTTAGTTTTGGCTCTCTGTCACCCCCCCCCCCCCCCCCATTATGGCAGGTGCATTTTTCAAGAAATTTAGTTTCAAGTGCATTTTCAAGGAATTGTGAGATTCAAGGGAAGAGAAGTTTACTGCTGCTCATGCTAAGTTTGTTTACAATGTGCAACAGATTTGTTTAGCTAGTTAGCAAATAGCATCACTGTTGTGGCGCAGCCTTTTAAAGCTGTGTTAGTAGTACAACAGGTAGCATGATTGCATTTTAGTACTGAAGGCTGTGAGTTCTACTCCCGCATCATATTGCTGGATTGTTGATACTGTTTTGCAGTTTTAGGGGGTGGGTACTGAAGTCCTGAGTACGTCTTATTTTGGATGAGAGGCCTAGTAACTATGAACCTGTTTTCAGTTTGCCATCCATGCAATATTACCAGCTTAACATTTTTTTAAGAAGGCAATTTGTTCTTCAAGGGCAGCAGGCACTGAACTTGTAGATGAAACACTGAAATAAAGTTGTTTGCTAGCAGCAACCTTTTCATTAGTTACAGATCTCTTTAAGGTGGAATTATTCAGATGACTTACTTCTGCAGAGATTGTGCATATTGACTGATATTGGTGGATTGTAATGACAGAAGTGTGAGTGGCCCTTTATGGTTGAAAGTTTCTCATTTGGGCGGTTTTGTCATTATTGGTTCATGTTTTTTTCACTGCTTATTAGGAAAATGTGCAGAACTATACATTTAAAACACGTACTACCAAGTGGTGCTGTATTATACAAGGGAGATAATTTAATTATTGTGTATTAAAATGTAATTGCAGAATCAGGAAGGTAAATCAAAGAACTTTTGCATACTCCTAAAAATGTTCGCAAGGGACCTATGCTTTGAAAACAGTCCAAAGGTAAACTTCATCCACCACTGGCCAGATGCATTTTCTTTGAATGTGAGTTTCAAAGCTGTTTCAGTGAATGTGAGTTTCAAAGGCAGACAAGTTGTAATGTTAAGTCTGTTTTCATTGAGACTATATTACTTTGTTTAGCTTTAGCAAATGTCCATCAGTGTTTGTGCTATAAAATTTGAAATACAAGTTTTAAATTCACTCTAAACATCTGTAATTATTGTAGAAGTAAAGCAGAAAACAGTATGCACGCTGATAATTTTGAACAGTGTTTGACAACTGGGGAGAATTAGCCAAGTAATGGGACACTGAAATGGCTGCATGGTGGTGGGGGGCTGATTGTGGGGTTTGGGGGTTGATCCAAATGTAACGTATGTATATCGCCACCGATAGGGGTCCGTCAAATTTTTTTCATTTATAAAAGGGGTCCTCCAGCTTGCAAAGCTTCGGAACCACTGGATTAGATTAAACAAATTTTAGATTAAATTCCCAGATATTTTTTGAATAGATACGTTTGATCAAAGAGTCATTTTTATCTCACCAGTACACAAGTGTGTGTGTGTGTGTGTGTGTGTGTGTGTGTGTGTGTGTGTGTGTGTGTGTGTGTATATATATATACTTCAGATATCACAGGTCCGGCTGGGAATTGATCATGTATTTTACAAGTCACTTTTTTCTACAAAAATCCTTCACATGGTCTGTGTCTCATCTGAGATTCCTTTTTCTTCAAACAATTATAGCACCTCTACATCACTTGTTATGAATGGAAACCTCAGATGTTTCTGGATGCATTAAAATGGTAAAGCCCTCCTTTACAAGCAGCTTACTAAGGCAGTATATGCTCTAATTATGGTACAACCTACTAAAGACCTAATTCTGCTAGCTTTTGAAGTGAGCTAAATTATATGCAATGAATAATGGTGACAAACTTATTGAAAATCGGGTTCTTTCAGTCCGTTTCTGTAAAGCAGTGCTATATTTCAGAATATTACTTTACATGGATCTAGTCATGTTCTTTGTCTGTTACCAAGAATGTAGTATGCATGATTTGTATTATATGTCAGCGATTCTTACTTGTTTAACATGACTGTATAACTAGGCAGACAGAATTCAGTAACTGATATTCCTGTTCAAGCTTGCTGTCTCTTATCAGTTTAATAGTGTATTCTTTTAACAGTCCTTGGCCATCAGAATCATTTTGCACAATACATTCAGTTTCATACTCAAGGATATCTACTGTTTGCCTGTCTCATAACTGCAGTATATTCCTTTAGTTTAGAAACACATATAAAAAATCCATTTAAAGAGAGAGCTGCACTTTACATGTTCATAGAAAATAACATTGTCCCTTATGCATCTTAAGTTGCCTTTTCCCCTTCTTTATAGATTTTTTACAGTTCTTTCTTTCTTAAAATTGTCCACGTATAGCTTTTTGTTTCATTTACTCAACTGTCTTCTCCCAAATAACCACATCCTGTATTAGTCAAGCTCTGCACACATATAAGATCTTTTCTGTGGTTTGGGATGCACAGAGCATGAGCTTTGGAATGTTCAAGAAAGATATAATGCATAAGGCTGAGGAGGGTGGAAAAGACTGAAAACTGTCTAGCTGCATGAAGATGGGAATAAAAAAGGTAGGAAGAAAGTGCATCAGGAGAAGGGGAATGGGTGAGTGTAGTAAGAGAAGTGACAGCAGCTCTGTTGAACTGAAGAATCAGATAGCTTGTACAAAGCAGTGATCTGTGTTGGGAGACTAATGGCTCATGTAGTAGTTAAGTGAATGCAATGTGTACTTCATAGAATGTGCAACAGATTTAAATAGTTGAAGGAGCTGCCAGACCAGCATAAAATAATTCTTTAAAGGCATTAGGATAGCACATAATGACTTGAACAGAAACTCGATCATTGGAGCTGACAAAATGAGGAAACCCAAGAACTGGTAGAGGCCTGAACCACATTTTAAGACCTGTTTTCTTTAAAAAAAATAGAGACAGGGTACATGCTAGGGAGAGAGGGAGGAGAGTAAGTATGAGCAGTGGACAGGTGGACTAATGCCTTAGCCAGGAAGGTAATACAGGACAAATCCTTGCTGCTGAGGAGTGAGAGATCCCTGGGTTTAGATTAGTTGCCCCTTATAGTTAGAAGGCTATTCATAGTGCTTGATGGGCTTTTGATAAGGCTATATATCCTCTCCTTGAATTTGAAGTGTGATAGAATGTAGGCTGGTTATGGTTGTGCTGTTGCCCATGTAGTGTACAGGGCAGTTAGTCTCACTTCAATCCTGTGTGAGTAATGGAAGAAGTCTTACACAGTAGTTTAACCAAATTCATGTATACCCTTGACCTAGCTGTTGGATAAGAAGATAGCGTTACAACTGAGATTTTTTTCCTTTCTTGTTTTCTACAGTTCTGTGTCTTGGTTGCAAGTTGTGAATAATTTTAACGGCATTTGCTCTGATTTCAGCAAGACCTCTGCCATTGTCACATGGAGGCTTTTAACTCGCTTAAGCCTAAAATGCCTTTTCTGTATGCTTCCAATTGATATTATACCCTCTTATAGTGTCCAGAACTTTATTTTTGTCTGTCTTCTTTGAATAAGTGACGTCCCAGCTAGTAATAAGCAATATTCGAAAGGGAAGGAGTTATTAACAAAACGACACTAACCTTGTTTAGTCTGTGATGTCTTGCAGTGGAGAAATTAATCTTTGCCACTTACTATTCATATTTTCATATTTAGATTAATATTTTCATAACCAAGAGACCTATATTTTATTGCGGTGTATGGTTTGAAACACCAATGTGGGATACAGGATAATTCACTGAAAATGCTTGTTTATATCACATTATACTGAAAATATTGCTAGTTGTTTGTTAATAATTATAAAAAAATAAGCAATATTCCATATATACTTAGTAATTCAAAAACCAAGTGACTTACAAACTGTTGAATGACATTAGGAGAACCTTAGATGTTATTGAAGAAAACTGTCTTTAATACTTTTAGTGTAAGTTGCACATATTGAGCGATATACAGTATTATTTGTAATACTAATTATACAATCTAAACCTATGTTGTTAACAAAAATGTTCTAATAATGTCTAGGTTATATAGTTTTTAAGATATGAAAATGTTTTTGTGAACGTTTAGAAAAAATATAATTTGAGTTTTGTGTACATTATAATATATTGCAGTGTTTATGGAAGACTATTAACGCACTATTATCACTCTAAAGAATATTTCATACTGACATAATTGCTATGTGTACTGGTCTTACTGATAACATTGTTAACTTGTATGGTTTTAATAGCTTTTGTTGTTCACATACTATTTACATTTGATTATTTTATGCTTTTTAAGTTTATTTTTAAGATTCACTCATTTGAGCTGGAAATTATTGGTAGAAAACTCTTTATATGCTTATTTCATTGGCCTGTGGTCTTGGTTAGTGTTAAACTTGTTTTTTCTGAGTGTATTTAAGCCTTGCATTTGCGCGAGTCTTGGCTCATTTATCCAGAGCTGCTCATTGCTTGGCAACAACATAAGAGACTTTGAGTGATTTTGCAGGCATATGAAGCCATCAGAGGCTAAGAAAACAAATCTAAGTGTAATTATTAGGTTAGGCTTGTAAAGGCTCTTGATCTGTTAGCCTAGTAATCTTCTATGAACCTGTAAGAAAATGCTCTAGAATGCAAGATGTATGTATGTTGCTGGATGTGTGACATTCCACACCACGTATGTGTTAATGAGCTAAGTAAGCCAAAAGGCTTGGGGGAAAGGGGACTCAAGTTGGTATTGTGAACTCAAATAACTGACATTTAGAGAAGAGAGTAATGCTTAGAGAGAGTATTGTAGTAAGATATGGGTGACCAGCAGGTAGTTTGTCCAGTTTAGCATATTTGCATCAGACAGAACATTGCAATTGCAGAATTGTACTAACCTGCTTACTGGTGCAGCAGTTTGTGACTGGAGGAGTCTTCTTTCAGCATGAGTAGTTGTCAGGCAGATGACATATAACAATATAATATAAAAAATACTTTGTGTTCTTTTTTTGCATGTGGGTGATATCCTGGGGTTGGAAAGTTTGGACAGCATATCTGGTAAAGAGTGATGACTATATGGAGATGACAATTACACCTAAGCTTTGTCATCCCACCCAATGTTAAATGGGACTGCTGAAGGCCATTCAGATGCTGTACTGTATTATGAGGCGGTAGACTTAAAAAAATACTCCATTCTTTCACTGTGCCAAGGTATTGGTAATGTCATATGCCAGAAGTACTGCGTTGGGCTTTGAAATCTTTAACACAGGCAAACATCTAACTGATGGGGAGACTACAAAGAAATGCTTTTTGTCTGGATGACAAGATATGAAATTAAAAATGTTGATAAAAGTACTTTTCACAGACAGAGTGTTGGGCATCTGGATCAGTTACCAGTGAGTGATTGGTGGTAGCTTAATGGAAAGGAGGGTACAGGGGAGTTTGAGCTGAGGTGTAGGGGAGTGAAGCCCTTCTAGAGAAATGTTTTTATTCTTGTAGGATGCAAGACATTTTCTTAATGGGACAATTGGTTGGGGACATATGGCTGAACTTTAGTTCAGTTGCATAGACACATGGCTGTGGCAAATTCACTGTGGCACAGATTGGCACACAGCACTGCCCACAGCTGCAATAATCAAATGTAGGGGGGAGGGGTAACTCGATTATGTGCGATTTGTCTAACCTGGATCTTCCTCAAATGAACAGCTGGAGACTGGTTGCATTATTGTGGGAGTCTGGCTACCAATAGTGAGCTTGAGATGGCTGGAGGATGGACTGGTTCAGTTGCTCAGGGTCTAGTTTCACCAGTCAGCTGGTTAGGTAAATCATTAGACTTCAGTTTGCTTGTATTGTCATTATGACCACTGTCTTGCACTAGCACTTCCATGGTTGTTAATGTCTGTCATTTGACGCAGAGAGTTAGGACAGTCAGTTGTAGTTCCTGTGGTATAGGGTTTCATTCCCTCAGCCCTTGTTTTCCTATTTTGTGATGGGGGGGGGTCACAACCAAACATTCCTTCCAGATCCCCCAGAAAAGAGAGTGTGTGTGTCCAGTTGCCCAACCTGTTTAACAAATGGATATTATTATTATGGATCATATTCTACTTTGTCATCATAAATTGAACTGCAGTTTATTTAATCAGTTGCACTAATTTTTAAATGTCCTGTCCAATAAATAAGCTTAATCTACCACCATGACAGCTGGCATATTTATTGAAATTATTTGTGAAAACATGGTTTTAGTGAGTTCTGCCATAAAGCAGACCTTCAGATGGCGTATGAGGTATGCTAGGCTTCTCATATATTGGCAATGTAATGTTTTGAGACAGTGTTTTTTTTTGTCTGTTTACTTGCTAACACTAAAGTACTACTGTTGTGTAATATTTAAATGCAGCTAAGAGAGAACCTGGAGCAGTCAGTTGACCAGTTAAGAAGCCAGCGTCTGCGCAGAAATTTGGGGGCCAGAAGTTCATCTCTTTCAACTCTGCACACAAGTGACCTTGATGGAGAAACAAGTGCTGGTAAGCTGCCTGCTTATTTGTTGTTACATTGTCTGTATCTTGTGTGGCTCTTTTTTTTTTTTTCAGATTCTTGAAAAATGTAAAAGAATATCAGCCCCTGTTATTCCTACATATTGGAGGGACAGGCTCATAACCCAGAGACCGCCCATGCTATGGAATAGACTTCCCATACATGTCAAGCAGAGCACCTCACTGGCCTTCTTCAAGAGAAATCTTGATGAGTGGATGGGAAATAGAAAATTCACCCTGGGGATCACTCCAGTGGCTGTACTCGACAGAGGCACTGGGAACTAAGGTCGGGTGGCACGATGCCAGGGTAATCCAATGGGCTAGGCTTGTAAAGGCTCCAGGACCGTTAGCCTAGTACACACCTATGAGCCTATGTTCCAAGAGTTCAGAATCACTGTTTTTTTCTCTTCTTTTCTCTGTATTTCTGTATGCTGGTTACTAATACATCAATCTTTCTTTGTATAACGTAGGTGAAGTTGCACTTCCCCATGGATTGTGGAACATGATCGTTTAAAAAATAAAACCTCAGAGAATGCCTTTATAAACATCCCAAGCTTGCATTCTTTTGCAACCACCTACACATTCAGAGGTTGTTGGTATGCTCATGAGTAATAGTTACTACTCTTGTCTTCTTTAGGAATGATTACTGTAACAACAAGGCTTAACTCTTAGGTTGCATCTACTTTACCTGTCTCTTCATACAGGTCAGACTTTCATCAGCATTACTGTGTTCCATGTAAAAGCCTTGACTGGTCGTTTGTAAACATTCTGTGGAACATTCATAGATGGCCAAAGCTCTCTGATGTATCCAGCATTGCTAGGAACCAATTTCATTTCTTTAAGCTGATTTCAGTGTTTTACCTACATCAGAGTGCTCGATTATTTTTGGCAGTGAAAGGGTCATACTTTTTTTTCCTTTTGAGATCTGCACACAGATTTTAAATTAATACAGCAGTTTGGCTGTGGTAAGTTATTGCCAGCCTTTAAACCCAAAGTTTCTGTGTTTATGACTGTTTCACTTATCAGGAAAAGGATGGGATGGAGTTAGAAAAAAACTAGGACACCAAGTGTAATATCATTAATGGAAAACACCCTAGAACTAAAACAAAAATCTTTTTTTTTTTTTTTTTTTTTTTTTTTTTTTTTATACTCTATCTTTGTTTCCTGACCTATTTTAACACCTCAAAATCACTCTAAGTGCTTTATTTGCAGTTTTAGCCTGTTTTCCCACAATATGGCTACCAATGGGGCTTGATGTATCAATGTGATCTTGTTCTCCCTCAACACTTTCTCTTTTCCATAATGCTTTGTATGACTCATGCCAGACATAAGGAAGTAGCTTTGAATTCCCATGCCACTGGCATATAATGGAATTTGTGTGAGTCACTGTTATTTTCTTTACCTTCTGTAAAAGGACTGCTTCTTTACTGTCTCTAGTCACTCTCATTTATGTTTGGCTCAGACCTTGTTTTACACTATGCTTAGAAGTTGTCCAGCTACAGCCAGAAATGTAACTAAATTGCAGGCCTTTGTTCAGGGTTTTCTTTTGTAATCTGAGAGGTGCCATGTAGACAGCTGGCCCCAGAAAGCCTCCACACCCTCTCCTCGCTGGATCCCCAAGCTTCTTCTGACACCTCCCTGGAGCAGCCCCCCCCCCCCCCCAGGAGGTTCCTTGGAAGAGGTTATGTAAAAGGAGGCAAACTGGTTCCCTTGCAGAATCACTTACTATGGATACTGGTTCCAAGGAAGGAGAATGGGCTCCAAAATCGCCACCTGACGAGGTCTTCTTTGGAGACCTTCTTGAAATCCTTATTCAGAGGGGTGGTTGGTCTGCCTAAAACCCTTCCCCGGAGGAATCTGTACTGTTGGAGGCTTTTGGGTCCTGCCCATGTACTACCTGGATGCCCCCCCCCACCGGCTGACCCACTTATTCAGATGATATTGTTGAGGGCTTGGAAGGAATCAGATATAGTGAAACCTATCCCAAAATGCGCAGACAAAATTTTAAGTGCCCTTGTTGACAAATCGTTCTGGACCCAGAGTATCCCCGTGGATGCCATGCTTCTTGCAGCAGCCACCAAGAAGGAGCTGTCTCAGGAAAGCTCCTCTGTCCACCCACCAAATAGAGAATTCCAGGCATCGGACAGGTTTGGCAAAAGAGTCTCATGCCTCATCTGCCTTTGTGCTCAGGGCATTGACCGATTTGTCGCACTTTACCAGGCTACAAAGGGACTTAGTTGAATAACTTTCTAGCTGGTCCCGGCATCCATGTCTGCTGAGGAACAGGAGTCTTTTTCCTCTATGCTGGCCACCCTACATTTTTTAGCCAGTGCATCCATAATGCTAATCTCTTATGCTGTGGAGGGTATCTCAAGAGCAGATGGTTCCATCATTGCCTATGGTGTCATGCCTGGATGAGGCTGTGCGATTTTGTGGAGCTTTTCAAACAGTCCTTTATTAATGCCCCTTTCAATGGCTCCACCTTATCCTGTCTACCATCAGAAGCCGTTTTTCTACACCACAACAGACCTTTTCCAGGAACCAGCATGGGAATAAGAAGACATGATTTCAGAAGTCATGGGTTCCTTTCCAGGACACTCAAGGGGACTCCCCCCACCCGGGCAGAAGAGAATATAGTCAAAATGGAAGACACTGCCCAAGCAGCTGAGGGGGTCTGCAAAATCAGCGGTTGTGGGAAACTTTCCAGGACAAGCCCTTCCAGCAGTCCTGAACAGTTGCCCAACTGCTCTCCTCTGGAAACAGTCTGGGGACATTTCTTCTTGCACCCAGAAGCCTGGGAGGCCATCACAAATGGCAAATGAGAGCTACAGATTGTATCCAGAGGATACTTCATTCTTTTTTCCAAAACTCATAAATAAAAACATCACCTCCCCAGTGTTCCACCAAATCAGATGGAGGATGTGGCCCAGGAATTAAAAACATTGCCGCAAAAAAAAGAGTCATCCAAGAGGTCTCCTCTGATCATATCAGATCGGGGGTTTACCCCATATTCTTTTTAGTAAGCAAGAAGACAGGGGACTTGCAACCGTTCTTGGATCTTACCTCTCTGAGCAAGTCATTGAAACACTCCAAGTTCAGAATGGGCACAATTCAGTCCATCTTACCTCTCCCGAAGATGAGTGAGTGGATGTACTCTGTAGACCTAAAGGATGCATACTACCATACAAAAATGGACAGGCACTCCAGGTGTTTTTTGGGGTTCAGGTTGGGAATCAGTCACTACCAGTTCAGGGCACTTCCGTTTGGTCTCACCACAACCCACAGGGGTTATTCACCAAATGTCTAGCAGTGGTTGTAGTTCATCTCCAAATGCAAGTTTATCAGATATTTCCATACCTGGATGACTGGCTTCTGACTGCTCCAACCAGGCATCTAGTCCTTCAGGCCAGGGATTATTTTCTCAAGTTGGCCCCCATCCTAGGGATAACCGTCAATGTACAGAAGTCTCAGTTGTACCCAGTACAAGCCATTGACTTCATTGGGCCCTGCCTGGAAACCAGAACATCTTATGCTTACCTCACGACAGACAGGGTATCAACTTGAGTTTCTCATCAGCCATATTTTGGACATTCCAAAACCTTCAGCCAGTCTAGTTTTCGGTGCATTAGGCTCAGTGGCGGCCACCATAACCCTTCTGCCCAAGGTCCGTTTTCACATGCGGATATTACAATGGACCTTAGCGGTTCAGTGGTCACTTCTCAGAAATCCTTTGAAGTTTTCCATCAGTCTGTCTCGTGTGTGCAAGGAGTCTTTGCTTTGGTGGCTTCACTTTACAGAAGTTACTCAGACACTCATTTGTTCTTCTTCTATCCCCAAATGCCATGTAGACCACAGACACCTCCTAATTTGGGTAGGGCAGCATTGTCTGGATCAGGCAGTCCAAGGCACATGGAAGATCCAAGAGACCATGTTGCATATTGGTGTAAGGGTGATGAGAGCGGTTCTTCTAGTGTTGCAAGAACTCAACAGTTTTCTACCTCTGGGGACTATTGCATTCCAAACGGACAGTATGTCAGTTGAGGGGGACTAGGTCTTGCCCCTTATGTTGATAAGCAATGAGAGTGTGGCAGGGGTGATTTGTACCAACCACTTTCTGGTAGCAATGCACATTCCGGAAGAGTCCAACATATTAGCCGACAGGATCAACTGAGTGTCACTGTTGCCTCACTAGTGGTCCCTGAATCAGTCGATGGCAGACATGATCCTCCAGAAATGCGGTCATCCTTGCTGCAATCTCTTTGCATCCCCATTCAACAACAAATGCAGCAGCTATTTTGCCATGATCCCTCCGCAGGGACAGTCCACCAGGGATGCTCTTGTCCATGCTTGGCCCTCCCGTCTTCTCTATACCTTTCCTCTTCTGTTAATTCCCAAGTTTCTACAGAAAGCTGTCAGGTTGCAAAGCAAAGTAATCCTCATTGCCCCAGTTTGGCCTCGACAAACCTGGTTCACCTTTCTTTGGTCTCACCTGGTTTGCCCTTTTTCCCTCCACTGAGATTGGATCCAGGTTTAGATCTTCTTTCTCATCCATCGAGGCATCCACACCCAGACATTCAGGGCCTGAAATTAACCACATAGCTTCTCCACTTCTGATGATGGCAAGATTACCCAGGCTGTCTTCCCCCATTTGAGAAATTTTGATTCCTCTCATATGTCTTCAGTGCACAAAATTTACAAGAGTAAATGGAAGAGATTTTCCTTTTGGGCTGAACACAAAATGATAGATCCTTTTACAGCCCCAGTGGCAGTAGTACTAGATTTTTTGGCTTCCCTTTTCAAGGATGGAGCTAGTTATTCTACTGTCAAAGTTCATCTAGCTGCTATATCCAATTTTTATGTGGTTTTGACTCTTTATCACTTGCTTTTTCTAAACTGTGTACAGCATTTTTTAGGAGCACTTCCCTGCTCCGACTTCCAATGAAAGATCTTACTCCCCTGTGGAATCTGACTATGATTTTGCAAACTTTGGTCCATCCCCCCTTTGAACCCTCAGCATCAGTGAATTTGAAATTTCTGTCCTGGAAGAGACTGTTTTTAGTAGCTAATTACATCTGCCAGAAGGGTGTCTGAACTTCAAGCCCTTTTGGCAAAATTTCCATATTTGATTTTCCACAAGGACAGAGTGACCCTGCTTACTAATCCTTCTTTTTTACAAAAAGTGGCTAAGGAGGAAAACATTAATCAGTCCATTAATCTTCCAGTCTTTTTTCCTGATTATCAAAACAAAGGGGAATACACTGTGCATTTGCTCGATGTACATAGGCAGCTTAGTTTTTATATATGTAGAACCAAACCTTTTAGGAAATTTGATCAGTTTGTCTCTTTTTCAGATGCAAAGAAAGGCAGAGCTGTTACCAAAGTTACACTAGGGAGATGGTCGAAAAACTGCATTACCTCTATCTACTCTTTCAAAAATATTCCTTTACCAGTGTGAATAAAGGCCCGTTCTACAAGGTCTATGGCTACGTCTCAGGCTTTTTGATCTAGAGTCTCAGTTGAAGACCTTTGTGCTGCTGCTGCTTTGTCAAATCCACACACCTTTGTTTTGCATTACAAATTGGACATCACATCTAGGAGTAGAAGTGCTTTTGGTTCTGCTGTACTCTGGGATATCCTTCAAGCTTTAACGTGCTTTAGCGCGAATTAGCGCGGAGTTGCCACTAGAGCAGCATCGGGCAGCGCCGGTTAAACTCTTTCTGGCTCCAGAAAGTCTGTTCTTCAATTTTTCCCTTAGAACTGCTCTGTTAGGAACCTAAACCGTTTACACCTTCACTAAAAAGTGCAGCACTTGTTCCAAATAGCTTTTTCTTCTCAAAAAGCTCAGCACTTGTCTTATAAGCATATCTCTTGTCTTGTAAGCATTCTCTTTGCAGGTCAAGCACTCCTATATTATACAAATCTCTCACTAGCAAAACCCCCCAGGAGTGCCCACTTCCCTGCTAAGCCCACTACTTTTCTGTCTCATACCAACTCATAATTCTTTCTAGCATGTCGAAGGGTCAGATGCTGGCATCCTCTCCTGCCCAGTTGGTGAATCTGGGAATTCTGAGACAATGTTACAATTGCCTCATGTACACGGACAACCCTCTCCTCCTCCCACGTAACACTAACACTTGTGAGAGATGCAGCTATTTAGCCAGACTGGAGGCTGAGCTCTCTCAACTCAGGACTGGCAAGACCAGGCAGGAGGAGAAGGCAACTGCACACACCACAATACCAGTCTCACATAACTCAACCACACCACTGAATCAAACACATAAACACACTAAGACATACTCGGAGGCTCTGAGTAAAATTTACCTAAACAGCAGAGGCCTCCAAAGCAGACACCCAAGCAACTGCAAACTCAATACACCACACAAACAACACATAAACAACAAAATCGGTGTGCAAAGCAGTCACTGCCCTTAAGGCCAAATACAACACCAAACATACTTGTCATAGGTGACTCCATAGTCAGACACACTGACGTCCCGCTCACCAGACTGAGTAAGGAGAAGGTCACAGTAAGCTGCCTGTCGGGCGCTAGAATCCGCCACATAACGCAAGCACTCAGGTCTCTCAACAGCAGGTACAAGTACGACTCAGTCATTGTCCACGCTGGTGTCAACGACCTGAGACGTACCTCCTTGGACTACATGAAAAGAGACATTGAGGAGCTCTCTGATTATGTAGCCCAGGCAGGTATGACCCTGACCTTGAGCAGTATCCTACCTTCACCTAGAATGATGCCACAATACAGTGATAAGATGATCAGCTTTAATAATTGGCTTAAATTCTGGTGTCATTCAAAGGGGATCCAATGTCTGTCTGCCTGGGATGACATGCTGGACAAGCCACGCTGCTTCGCAAGGGACGGCTTGCACCTGTCACCCCTAGGCTTCCGGATATTGGCAAAGGCTCTTGCCACCCCCATAGTGCCTTTTTTAGGCAAGGCTCAAATTCTAAACCTACCACCCTAGAACACAAAAAAGGAAAAAACTAAGGGTAATGCTGCTCAATGCCAGAAGTCTCAATCTCAAGATGCACGCACTCGAGGCCCTTCTCAGTATGGAGAACATTGATGTCTGTGCTGTGACAGAAACCTGGTTCAAGGCTCCTGAGAGCACCCCAGCACTATCAGGTTTCACCTCATATCATGCGTTCCGGCCCCAAAATCCGGACAACACCAAGAAAGGAGGGGGGGTGTCCATATTCATAAAGGACACCCACACCTCAAGGTTGGTGGCAACGCACGATGCATCGGAGACCATCCAGGTGCAGTTAACCATAGGCAAGACTGCTCTGCAATTTGTAGCATGTTACAGGCCACCCTCTCAAACTCAGGAACCTCACATGGCCTTCCTGAAAACATTGGAGGGGATAAATGTATCTCCAAATACCATCATACTAGGTGACTTCAACTACCCTAATATAGACTGGGAACACTACTCAAGCCCAAACACTCTAGCCCAAAGGTTCCTGGAGTTCATAAACTCAAATGCCATGGAACAACTAGTCACCATCCCCACAAGAGGAGAAAACATACTTGATCTCATCATCACGAACATGGGATCACAATGTTCAACACCGGAAGTATACCCCTCACTGGTGAGATCAGATCATAAACTAATCTCGCTGGAGGTCCTCATCTCGCCCCCACCTGAAATAAAAAAGACCACAGTGAAAAACCTCTCAAAAGCCGACTTCACACTTCTAAAAACTAGTGTGGTCTCCTTTAAGGCCCCTGAGCCAGTGGCAAACATTACTCAAACCGCTGAATCACTTACAAATGCCTTCTACCAGCACCTACAGGACTGCATGGATCAGGCAATCCCAAACAAAACTAAGACTCTTTGTACCAAAGGCAAGCGTCCAGTCTGGTGGACCCCAGCCATAAACAAGCTCTACAACAAAAGGAGGAAGCTACTACAAGATAGAGCAAAATCCTTGAAAGGTAAGACACCTTTGATCATTATAAGTAAAAAACTAAGAGCTCTCATAAAATCATCCAAGGCAAATTTTGAGAGAAAAATCGCCAAGGACTCAAAAGACAATCATAAGGCCTTCTTTAGCTATGTTAGAAACCTAGGAGGAAACTCCCAGATATGCTCAGAATTAGTTCAAAATGATGTGAAGATTACTGAACCTACACATATTGCCAACATACTGGCTGACAGGTTCAGTGCAAACTCCCCCCCCCCCAAAAGGAGAGATATCTATACCAGGGGATTGTAGCCCCCCAAACATCTCCAACGCCCAGGTGAGAACTGCTCTCTCCAAGGCAAAAACACAGCATCCATGGGACCGGATGGTGTCCCCGGCTGTGTGCTCCATGAACTCAATGAGGAATTAAACCCGCAGTTAGGACAGCTGTTTAATCTTAGCCTCACCTCAGGATACGTACCCAAGGAGTGGCGCACGGCGACTGTGGTCCCACTTCACAAGGGCGGTGCCTCCACCGACCCTGGAAATTACCGTCCCATTAGCTTGACAAGCCTTATCTGCAAAGCCATGGAGAGGATCATAATGGAACTCATAAATAAAGAGATAGGGAACTTGCAGACTTTGGATCCAACCCAGTTTGGCTTTGTCAAAGGCAGATCATGCCTTTTAAACTTGGTTGACTTTTTCGAGACAGTCACCAAGGCCATTGATGAGGGAAAGGCAGTCCATACAGCCTACCTCGACCTGGCAAAGGCCTTAGACACAATACCCCACTCAGGTATCATCGAAAACTCATCAGCTTGAATGTAAACCCATACATCACAAGATGGGTTGCAAACTGGCTAAGTGACAGAACCCACAGGGTCAGAGTTGCTGGAGCCATGTCAGACTCAAAGCCTGTCACAAGTGGTGTCCCACAGGGCTCAGTCCTGGGTCCACTCTTGTTCGGCATCTACTTTTCTGAAGTACAAGCAAACACAGGAGGGTTATGGCTGACAAAGTTTGCAGATGACTGCAAACTGGGCGCCATAGTCGAAAACACATCTGACACAGATATCCTTCAGAAGGGCCTCACAGAAACAGATAACTGGTGCCAGAGCCATGGCCTAAAGTTAAACGCCAAGAAATGCATAGTCATACCCTTCGGGAAAAACAAAGTTACCCCTAGCTACCATATAGGTGGAAATCCACTGAGCACAGAAGAAGTCATCAGGGATCTGGGGACCCAGGTTGACAGTAGCCTTTCTTTTGACACTCATGTTGCTAAAGTAGTTGGGAAAACCTTCTACATTGCCCACCTGATCATGAAGGGATTCACATCTAGATCAAGGGAGGTCATCGTCCCCCTGTACTCATCACTCATTAGACCTATGATTGAGTACAATGCCCCATTCGGAATGTATCTGACCCGACACCTGCAGCAGCTGGAAAGGCCCCAAAAGTTCCTCACCAAAAGGATAAAGGGTCTCAAATATGTCTTATGCTGCCCGACTGAAAGAACTCCAGCTCTATTCAGTCTCATACCACTTGCTCAGAGGTGACCTGTGCCTGACATATAAGGCCATGTCAAACCCAGATTTGATGAATATGCTTCACCTCAAAAAATCTAGATCCCTCAGAACCACAAGGGCGGGAGACTTAAACCTTGACACGGTTATTAATAGAACGTGCTGGAGGGACAGATTCATCACCCAGAGACTCCCTATGCTGTGGAACAAAATCCCGATACATGTGAGGCAGAGCACCTCGCTGGCCTTGTTCAAGAGGAATTCTGACCAATGGATGGGAGATCGCAGATATACCCCAAGGATTACTTCAGTGTCACTGCTTGACAGAGGCACAGCAAAATAATAGGCATAGTTTTATTTAAACTAAAGGGGTGGCGAAAGCCAGATAACTATGGGCTAGGCTTATAAATGCCCTTGGGCAGATAGCCTAGTATGAACCTATGAACCTATGAATGAGGGCCACCCTGGATTCTAGTAGCTGGGGACTCTGTCCCACAAGTTAATGAAATGAAGTGGACAACATCAGATAAAGAAGTTATGTTCTTACCATAATATTCCATCTGTGTTGTCCATCTTCATTGCCATTAACTTTCTTGTCCCACTTCCCCGTATCCAATTTTCTGGGAAGCCTGGTAGAATTTCAAAGGAATTTCTATTCCTTCTTTTGAGCTCCTAATGTTCCTTCTTATAGATATGGATATACGTTTTTGATCTGTGTGTTTCTTTAAGGGTATGATAATGTCTTATGTGTTATGCCTTTTTGGCAAACTGGATCTGAGGTATTCTGGAGGAGCGGGGCATAATGGATAGGGAGGGGGATCTCAAGTCAGGAAGCTCAAGCTAAAAAAAAAAAAAAAAAAAAAAGGCAGTCGGTCAGTTCCAAGGATCGGAACCGATACCCACAGGTTAATGGAAATGAAAATGGACAACACTGAAGGAAAGCTATGGTAACATAACTTCTTTTTTCTGGATATTCCATTCGGCCTCATTTTGTTAGGTCTTGTTGGACAGTTGTCACAAATTGCTAAAAAAATCTTTTTTCTTTTTCCTTACTAGAATTTCTGTCTTAGGATTCTGGCATGGTGGCAACATTGGTTTTACTTTGCTTTTATATTTGTCAGTGACTAGCTCTACTTGACAAATACTCCGTAGTTCAGGCAAATTCTTAATTTTCTTTTTCTCAGAGCTTAACATTTCCCAGTTGGACTAAGTTATGCACTTCTTGATAGTATCAGCACCAAACTGGCTGTAATCATGCTTTGTAGATCAGTCTGTGTGTAAGAAGTAATGAATAGAACAGTAATCTGATGTTGAAAGCGGTTCTTGTACATATGATATTATTCAGGTTAATAAACAGTAACTCTAAGTTATTTTTCCTATACTTGGAAAATGGTTTAGTTGCTTAAGAAGTTTCATGGTAACCAAGCTCAAAAACTGAGGTGTGTTAGTTGAACCAGCAATGCAGTTCACCCAGCTTGCCTTAAGTTAATTGAAATAACTTATTAAACTGCTGGTGTGCTAACCAAGCTTTATGCTAATGCTTCCAAAAAATCTATCGAATTGCTCAGAGTTCATACTATGTGTATGGTAGTAGGCAGTTATCTGTATATTTGCCTTTTTTGTTCAAATGATTAATATCCACAGCAATTATTTCGATCTTGATCAAGAAACACCCAAATCAATTTTATGGAATTAAGCAGAAAATAATGCCATGCCTCCCCCCTGCACTTCTTTTTTTGTAATTAAGAAAATGGGCATGTATAGTATCCTGGGCTTTTGAAATGACTGTTAGTCTAAAATCATTCTGTGTGATCCATACCGGAACCTTCTTTTATTCTTTTGTTTTTTAATTGCCAAGGCCCTTTGGATTTATGTAATATGCTTTTATAGTATAACTTGTCCCGGTTGTTGTGAGTTGCTTGCATTTATAAGTATGTAATAACCTTTTTTTTTTCAGCCAATAATTTCTCACCATTATAGCTCAAGTGTAGTCTGTGTTTGCAAAAATTGTATTATCTGCCACTTCCTTTTCCCAGGTAGTGACAACCTTGAAGTCCTTCACAAGACAGTATCTACACAGCCAATTCATAAATAGCCTTGACTTTGTAAAAAGTATGACCACTGTGTCAGGTTAAAGTCATTATGTCATTCCATATAATCTTTCCACTGAAAGTTTGACAGTGTTTTGTTATTTTTATAACTTGACTTTTGTTGTATCATTTAGGGAGCTATGTCTAATGTCATTTTGTCTGGCATAAGTAAATATCAAGTCCTATGCATCTCTACATGAGATGTTAACCTAAGAACTTGCTTGTATACTCCAGTTAACTTCATACCAGGCAATAACAAGTGATAATAGTTTATCATTGAATCTCAGCAGTTGGCCTTTCTGTTTAACCTTCAAATTGCCCTAGGCCAAAACCCGTCTTTTATTTGTAGCAGTGAAATTTTCTGTATTAATAATCATTTTGGATAGCAAGTTTGACTTTTCAGTATTGCTCAAGGATAAATCTTGACAGGTGGAGAACTCTCCTTCAAGAGCTCTGTGTTTTGTGTTTCTTTACTTGCAGTACATCTTCTTTATCAGCGTTGTATGGGTCATCTGAGTGTTTGTAACCAGTCACCCTTTTGCATAATCCTCTGATCCTTTTATATCACTGTTGGGATCTCTTGCCAAGGATAGCCCAACATCCGGTCAGTATACCAAAGCCTTTAGATCTTGTATGCACCATATGTCACGTGTGCTCCCTGTACAGGATATAGGGCCTAAAGGTGAAGTACAGATGCAGTTACTCAGAACTTTTTTGCTGGCAGTCCGAATGCCATCATTGCTCATCGGTCTGAACACCCTTTTGCTATGCTGAATACCTAGCCATTAGAAAAGTGCCCAGTCGGGGTCTTTTTTTCTTCGATATTACTCTTTTTTTTGGTTACTTAAGAGTTCATGTCATCCAAGAAGGGAAGATGTCAGTGTGGGAGACGGATTCCCCATAAGGATCATCACAAACAGTGTTATTTTTGTCTGGGTGCTTCCCTTGACCATACGTCCTATAACATTTGTAAAGCATTTGTGTCTAAGTCTCTTGGAAGTTGGTTGTTTTTCCTGGCCATTGGTCTCAAAAAGCAGAGGCTTACACTGTTAACCCAAGGCAGCATGAAAGAAATCTTGGCTGGATTCTTTGGCTGTCCAGCCACCACTGGATGTTTCTCTAGAAGTGGGGGATAGCTCTGTAAGCTGTCCATTGTCTACATTGGATTCTTTTGCCACAAACACGTCAGAGGCTGGCATGGATGCTTCCTTTTGCACATCCTCTGAAGCTTTGCAGGCAACATCGAAGGTGAACCATGGTGGATCATCTCAGTGGACCCTAGAGGAATTCCACAGATTTTGGTCGGGGAAGAGGTTCCAAGTACTCTTGGTGAATCTTGTCAAGATTTGGAATTCCTGGTGTGTGGTAGGCTGATGTCCCTACCAAGAAAAAGCAGAAGCCTAAGAATACTTCTGTATGCCATAAGGATCCTCAAAGGGAATGGCAGGAGTTTACTCAGGGCCTGTTTAATGCCTTAATGGCCCTGAAGCTTCCTAAGAGGTTGCTGTGCCTCCTCTCCCGTGGACTTCTGCTCTTTCCAAATGGGATATGGAGCCGAAATCCTTTGATGAGGATTTGAGTCTGAAGATGGGTTCCTGTCCTACTCTTCCCAGATGCCTCCGCCTTTGGCTTATAGTTCTGATGATGAAGAATCTGTGAATCCCAAGTCTCCTTTTGAGGAACTGTCCTTTGGAGACACTATAGCTAGAATGATGAAATGCTTTAAGTGGGATTATTCTCAAGTGCCTGATATCCAGAAAACTAATTATGAGCTACTTCAAGTGGACACGCCTAAAACTTCTGCAGTACAGCCTGTATTGTCTGCTTTGCTAGACACCTTTATACTGTAGCTGCTTCTAAGTCTCCTGATTCTCAGCCTATTGCTCCAAAGAAACCTGACAGATTCTAGGAACAGCAAAACACGTACAGTCTCAGGCACAAGAACGGCAGCAACAGTTGTAAAAAACAAAATCTTTTATTTAAATAAAACTATGGATGAGCGCTTTCGCGTATTACTACGCTTCTTCAGATCAAAGACTAAGAAACAAGCCATCTTATTTAAACACATTCAAATTGTTCAATTAATTCAATTAATTCAAATACTCCAATAGCGAATAACCAAAAAGTAGGGTGGATCATCAGTTAATTAATTGAAACACATCTTTGAGTTCTCCTAGAACTACCTGTGCCTAAAAAACTTGCCAAATAAAGTGACAGTAATTTGATAAGAAGAATATATAACAAAGGCATCCTATATCAGTGGCAAACATTGATAAGATGTTCAAATATGTTTAAATACACGACTAATAAAGCCTCCTCATATAAATCAAATTAAGCTCATATATAAAAACTATAAATAACTATAAATAAAATTGCAAAATAGTACATCATCCAAAGATATAAAGCCTGTATAAAATACATGTATATATACATATATAAATATAGATAATGCCTACAAACAGATAGATAAAGATATACAAATACAAAAATACATAAGTGCAAAATTACTATGATATATATATGCATGAAGACATATAATATAAACGTATTTATGTACAAAATGCTGAACCTAAAACTCATGGAAGTAAATAGATGTGACTAACACAATAATGCATAAGATATTATTTACGAGATTTTAATACAGATCGTAGGGAAACATAATTATTAAGGCCTGGAGGGTAGTGGGCTCTCAACCTAAAGACCCATCCAAGTTCTTTACTCTCTAAATAATTCATATAGTCTCCCCTTCGCTGATTCTGGGGAATAATCTGGAGTACCCTGAATACAAAACCATGTTCTTTATAAATAGAGATATGTTTAGCTAGGGCATTCAGCTGATTGTTATTCCTTATATCATATAAATGGTTGTATATCCTATGTTTAAGTTTCCTTTTAGTCATGCCCAAATAAAATGCAGGGCAAGAATGGCATATTGCTAAATAAATGAGACCTGAGGTGTCACAATTAGCAGTAAACCTAGGGGTAAAAGAAAAATCTAAATTAGGGTGTATAAAATTTTGCAATGTTGATATATAACCACAATAATTGCATTTCCTGCATGGATAGGTCCCAGTTTCTTGTGATATACTCCTGCCCATTGTGCTAATATCTCTTAGTCTAGTATTATGATCAATACAAAGCAATCTTTTCAAATTTTTATTATTCCTAAACACAAGTCTGGGTGTAGCCCCTACTATATTTAGTACTTTATCATCTAGGGTTAAAATACCCCAGTGTTTGGAAATGATTTTCTTAATATTTAGACTGTCATTTGTATATGTAGTTACAAACATGGCTTTACTAGAAAAAGTAGTATTAGCCCTAATTCCATGGCCTGTATTAATAATAATTTGATTTTCTGAATTTTTAGGCTCTCCCAATACTTCAGATTTAATACGCCTTATTAACTTAGCATCATAACCTCTTTCTATGAAAATAAGTTCCATTTTCTCTAATTCCATATTCAGATTCATAGGATCTTTACATAATTTCAATAATCTTTGAAATTGGCATCTCACTATCCCTTTAAAGATATGACGAGGATGCATACTGTCATATCGTAATATAGCATTCTTCCAACAAGTCTTCCTGTGCAGAGAAGACAATAACCTGTTATTTTGAATGCTAAGATTTACATCAAGGAAACTTATGGTGTCATGTGAAGTTTCTGTGGTAAACCTTAAGAAACTAGTTGTAGTTTCCAAGTATGATACAAACAAAAGAAAATCTTGCTCACTTCCATCCCAAATCACAAGGACATCGTCCACAAAACGCTTATATACCAAGCATTTTTTGAAAGATTCATGACTGAATAAAAATTCTTTTTCCCACTGGTGAACCACTAGATTGGCATATGTATTCGCGCAGGGGGTGCCCATGGCAACCCCTGCTAGTTGTAAGAACATTTGCTCTTTGAAACAAAAAACATTGTTGTTTAAGACCAAATCTAGCAGCTGGCAAATCAATAGCTGCATATTGCAGTCTATTGATGGTGAGGCTTGTAATAATTCTCTAATTAGATCAATGCCCTTGTCGTTTGGGATACAAGTGAACAAGTTCTGGACATCCATGGTTATTAAGAGATGCCTATCTCTGCATAACTCAACTTCCAGGCTATCTAGAAATTCCAGAAGTTGGTAGGTGTCCTTTAAGACCGTCTGGATATTATTAACAAGGGGTCTCGAACATTTTTCTAAATAGATGGAAATATTTTCCGTACTCCATCCATCTCCCGAAACTATGGGACGTATGGGAGGTGGATATATCCCTTTGTGCATTTTTGGTAGTCCCTTTATGACTGGGAGTCGAGGATGGCTAGTATGAAAAAACTCATATAATTCTTTGCTGATCTGTCGACACATCAATAAATCATACAGTGTGTCATTAATATCTCTAAGTATTTTATCTAAATCTTTTTCATTTATGCTTTTATATGTTAAGTGGTCACTAAGCATGGACTGCATATACCTATCATAATCTTCCCTATTGAGCAACACAATCCCTCCCCCTTTGTCTGCGGGTCTGATAGCAATGGAGCTGTCTTGTGTTAATTTCTTCAGGGACATGTTCTCCTGCTTAGACATGTTAAAATATAAACATTTCTTATTTCCATCCAGGAAATAAGTATACATATCCCGCTCACATAACTTAACAAAAGTTTCAACAACCCCAGATATTGGAGGAGAAAAAGTACTCCTACGTTTAAATAAACAAGCACTCTGTGTACATAAATTTTCAGAAACACCTGTCTCATCTCTATAAAATAACAATTTAAGAGCTATACTTCTGGCAAAAAGCCGTAAGTCTGTTAATAGGTTGTTTAATGTGCTACCTTGAGAAGGGATAAAGGAAAGACCTTTATCTAGCACACTGGAGTCAGTCGAAGTGAGTACCAACCTTGAGAGATTGAAAAACAAGTGTTCCGTCACCTGAATCTCCTTCTTTGCGGATAATGGCTCTCTCCTGAGAGTTTCCGTTTCCTCCTGTCCCAATTCTGTGATCTGTCCCTCGGTATCGCTGGCTTCTTGATTGGTAAAGGTAAAAAATCAGAAGCACAAGGTAGAGCTGTATGTTTCCTTATCGCTCCTAGATCTCTTCTAAACGTGGTAACATTTTCCGCCTCCTGGTTAGGTTGTGGTGTAGATGCCTCGTTGGCATCTACCTGACAGATTCTATAAGGTTCCTGAAGCTTTTCAATTCTTATTTAAGTGTCCTTCTGCTGATCATGCAGTGGTGTCAGTCTCCTCTGACAAGCCTTCTAAACGTTTGCCCTGCTCCAAGCTTCTGCCTTCAGATAAGGATAGTAAGGCAATGTAGAGAATTGGTAAAAGGTTTATACTGCTGCTGCTTTGGTCTTTTGGGTCATCAGTTACCAGACTCGCATGACTAGATATGCTCTTGCCTTGGTGGCCCAGGCTTATCAGGTTCTTTCTGACTTCCGTGATTTTGAAGCAGTCTTCTGCTGTCTCTTTTTTTGGGTTCTACCTCTCAGGTGACTCATCACTCTGTCTGGTGTAGCTGTGATGCTGCTGATTCATTTTTCAGAGCTGCTGCCTTTCGGTCTGTCATGAGGCATTATTCTTGGCTTTGCCTGTAGTCGTTACCCAAAGACATTAAGGTCAAGTTGCTGAATGCTCCTTTGGATAATAAAAATCTGTTTGAGCTGCTGTTGCTGCTATTTTTGTTTGTTGACGAAAAAGTTAAGGCTTTGAAGCATATTAAACATATTGTTATATTCCCTATCCCCAAGTTCCAGAGGAACTATCCTAGTAGGTTTGCTTTTGTTCGCAGGCAGCCTTGTCAAGCCACCAAAGGCAGGAAGGGTGATATGCAAGCTCCTTCTACTAAGTCTTCTCAGGCACCTGTGTCTCAAAAGCCTTCTTTATCTGACAAGCCTGCTTATTTTTGACATCTCCCCCCCCCCCCTTCCCCTCGGCCAGATTCCCTTGTCCCTTCAGCTCTCCGTCTGTCTGACATATCATCACTTTGGATTTTGTCTTACCTTCTCTGCAGGTTGGCTTTTCAGGCCCTGGGGTCTGGCTCTCGGTTATCAGTTTACTCTTCAGGCAGTGTATATTCCCTCAGAGCACAGTCTAATGGCAGACTCTTTGAGCAGGTCCAAAATACAAAGACGTGTTTATGGACATAGCTCATCAGTGTGATATTCCTTAGGTAGATATTTCTGTCTTCCCTGTGAACAGACAGGTCCGTCTTTTTTGTTCCAGAGTGGAAGATGGGCACCCTTTCTTTTCTTTGGAAGGGGATGTTTCTCTCTGCCTTCCCTCCCCTTCCCTACTTCCAAGTATTCTGCAGAAGATTCAGATGAACTCCCCAGAAATCTTGTTAGTGACTCCCTTTTGGCTAAGGTTGCCCTGGTTCCCACTCTTAATGCGTCTGGCCAGGGGTAATCATCACATGTTACCTCACCAGTTGAGCCTCCTCACACAGGACAAGGGGTCATTCATCCATCCTCACTTGTCCACTCAAACTGACATTGAGAATGATAGGGTTTTGATCCCTTTTTGGCACCTGTTTCCTCCAGACATGCTCAGGATTTTATGGGAGGCAAGAAAAGTTGCAACCAGAAAGATTTATATGTCCAAGTGGAAGAGATTTTCTCTCTGGTGCCATACTCCTAACCTGAATCCTTTTTTTTAGTGGGGGTCCCTCTGGTTCTGTTTATTTGTGTGAGTTGCTTCAGTCTGGCTTGGCCTGTTCTTCGCTAAAGGCCCATTTGTCAGCTATTTTTGCCCGTCTGCCTTTGAATACTCCTTTGACTTCTCTCTTTGAGGTTAAACAGTTTCTTAAAGGCATTCTGGGCCTGTAAGGAAACCTTTTCCTCCTCCTTGGGATCTTAATTTTGTTTTGGAAAATTGACCCAGGGTCCTTTTGACCCTGCAAGTTCAGATTCTCTGCAACATTGTACCTGGAAGACTGTCTTACTTGCTCTCACTTCTGCTCGGAGGGTTTCTGAGCTTCAAACCCTCATGGCCACCCCCTCCTTTTTTGTTTTTTTTTTCACAGGGTCAGGGTGTCCCTTCATACTAATCTTTCTTTTATCCCCAAGGTGGTCAATGAGTTAGTTGTCTTTGAATCAGGCAGTTCAACCCCTTTCCTTTTTTCCTTCTCCTCAATCTGCTAGTGAGAGGGTCCAACATACCTTGGATTTGCACAGACAGTTCAGGTATTATATGCATAAAACTAAGGCCATTTGTAAATCTGACCAACTTTTTGTTTCTTTTCATCCTAGGATATTGGGTCTGTCTGTTTCTAAGCAAACCACACACACACCCATATCTGAGGCCATTTCTTCTTCTGGTACTTTCTTCAAGGGGCTGGACACCAGTTCCATATTTGAAGCTGCTTGCTTGGTTTTCAGTTCATACCTTTACTATGCATTACAAATTGGATATGGTTTCTAGGGCCAGAGCAGGTTTTGCTTGAACCATTATGCATGGGCTTGTTTAGGGTCTTCCCAGCATTCCATCTCCTAGTCCTTTTCTTCAACTTTTGTAGTCTCCCAACTGTGAAGAATACTGCAACAGTGATATAGAAGGACATAGCACACTTGTGTAAAATCTCTCTGTAGCAGTAGATGTCCTACTCTTCACTGTTGCACCCTTTCCTCTCTCCAACCTCCCCTTTTTTTCTTTTGAGTTTTGTTTTGGTTCAGTTCTCATCCAGGCTGAGGGTCTCCCTTTTCCATCTGAATTTTCTCCTTCTGGATGTGCATAGCCTTTATTGTCATGTGGAATCTGTTCTCTTCTGCGGCATTTCAGTTCTGGGTAACTGCATCTGTTTGTCACCTTTATGCCCCATGTTCTGTACGGGGAGCATACATAGGACATACAGCGCATGCAAGATCTAAAAGTTTTGGTATGCTGGCCGGACGTTGGGCTAATCTTGGCAAGATATCCCTGCTGTGAAGAATACTGCTGCAATGAAGAAAAGGACTTACTGTTATGGTAAGATTTTTACACAACTGTACTTTCTTAATAATATCTTCTGATGTAGTACTGACTCTTGGGTTTCCTGCCTTCGTAAGCCTGATAACTGGTCTGATTTTCAGAGCACTTCACCCTTACCTCTCCTGACTCAGCAGGTGTCCCCCTATATGGATGTCGAGAGTATGAAGGAACATTGTCCAGCACCATTTTCACAGTTTTGTTGCCACAGTTCTGTGAACAGCCTAAGCCATATTTGCATTGTCAGTCCATTAAGTTGGTCTTCTTCGAGATTTCCAGATAATTATCCAACTAGGGAAAAAAAATCTTTGAATATTAACACAGGTTTATTGCTATTGACAGATTGTGTGAATAGATGCCCACTTTAAAAATAATTAAAAACTGTATTAGGTGTAGAAATCAAATGACCCTTAAAGGGATTTGACAATGTTTTAAAATGTAGCTTTGCACTACAGCATGCAGTGCATAAACTCCTAAACAGCACTTCCCTCATCAGGAAATGTTTTCATCATTGTCTTCCTATTTAAAATTAATTTAAACTTTGCATTTTTTTGCACTGTCATCACTGCGGATAAACAAGGAAGTTTAACCTCTGTTACGTAGGCATAGGCAAAGTGTCTGTTATGTCCATATACTTTAATGGCTTGCACCACTGCACATGCATGAAGGTGCCCCATTACAAGTCTATGGACATAGTTCACATAGTCATAGGCACTATTTTCGGCTTGACAATGTAAAAAACTGTTAGTCCCATGGTCGGTCTTCCAGCCACAAAAAGTAAAAGTTAAGTGAATAGCCTTTGCTACCATAGCAGTCTAGTAGTTTTTTTCAGCTGCAGGTGGGTGGCTGTGCTGTGGCGTTTAGTTGTACCTCAGATCACTCATCTTTTACCCTGGATCTCCCTGTTATAGCACCTACAGGTGCTATGGATTGGATTGGGAGTTAGCCACGTCGTCTGCAGCTGTTGGGGTCCCCTCAATGGGCAAGAGAGTATTGTCGGTTCTGGGAGAGGGAACAGGAAATGCTTCCCTGTTTTATCAGAATATTGTGTCCATTACTTGGGAAGCTGCTACTGCTGCCACTAATAATACTGTAGGCCCCATTTTTACTGTTAAAAAGAAGAAAACTAAACATGTATCTACTCTTCTTCAAATTTCTTTGGACAGAAGTGATTTACAGGGTCTGGCTTAGGGTTTAATTCAGGCTGTTGATCCTTCTTAGAAAACTAGTTTCTGGTAAAAGTAAGAGGGATACAACTTTTTTCTGAAGAGATTTATTATTCTTAATTTGGACAGGAAGATGAAGGGACAGATAGATACAAGGTTTTCTCCTCAGATTTCTGAATCAGATTTGGGAGAACTCAGTTTCTGATTCTCCTTGTGGAGGTTCCTCTTTCTCTGTGGCTATTTCCAGAATGTGCCAGAGTTTTTAGTGAGGTTTCTCAGTCCCGCAGAAAATACTATGAGCTGTTAGGAAAGGAATTTCCAAAACCTTCACCTATTCCTCTAGTTCTGTCAGCTTTGGAGGATGTGTGTTAATGTCTGAATTTTTCCTTATAGCTAGTCAGCTGCCCCTAAAAAGGCAAGTAGTATGTATAAAGTTCCTTAATCTTTCCAAATTTTCTAAGTTTTTCTACACTTTTCCCAACTTGACCAAACAGCAGTAGTTTTAGTTAAACCTGCTGCTGCAAAATATTTAGCTAATTCCAATCCTACTCTTTTTAATAAGGATGGGAAGATTATTGATAAGTATGGGAAAAAATGTATGCTTCTGCAACTTTTTTCAGAATTTTGAATTGTCAACCTCATAAGTTTGTTCTAATTGTGAAAGTATGAGGAATGTTTTGTCTGCAGTTTCTTCATGTGAGGAAAGATCTACTTTAAATAAGTTTCCTCTATTCTACAAGTCACTATTCATTGTTGTGTAAGTATGAAATGATTGATACTTCTTCCAAGGCTATGGTCACTAGTACTGTTTTGAGGAAAGTTTGCCTTGCTGCATTTTTGGAACCTCACAGATGATGAGTAAGATTCTAAATTCTTCTTTGGATATAGATTTTTGTTTTTGCCCAGTCTGTTGCAGTGGTGTTCAGAAAGTGTGATGAGAGGGGTAAATGAAGTTTAGCCCTCCTTTTCCACATTTTCTAAGGGATTCTCTAGTCCCTCATCCAGTTTTGGCAAAAAACAAAATAAACAGACTCAACAGTATGCAGGAAAACAGATGTTTAAGAAATGGCAAGGGCATTCCAAAAAGTATTCTGGACCCCCCCCCCCCCCCAAAAAAAAGCTAAGGACAATCCAAGTCAGAATGATTGTTTAAGGGACCTTGTCCCAACCCTGGCAGTCCATTTTTCCTTCCAGAAAGTCCATTAGCTCATTCTACCTAATACAGAGAGAACATCTGAGAAGGCCAACCTACTTAGTTTCTTTCATTCTGTTCCTCCTTTCCTTACAAAAAAAAATGCCTGAATATCCTTGTGTTCTGACTGTGCTTCTCAAACATTTTGGAAATGTAGAGTATATTTTAGTGCATTTATTAAAATCCATATTATAATCCATTGTCTCACCAGGGGCTCCAATATCCTAGACCTGGTCATTACTAACATGGGCGATAGATGCTCCACACCAATGGTCACCCCCTTATTGGTCAGGTCTGACCATAAGCAAATCACCCTTGACATCCACATCCCACCCCCACCCCCCAGTAAGGAAATCTATGAAAAAAAACTTCTCCAAAGCCAACTTCATGCTACTTAAGTCAGAAGTGACAAACTTCATGGCACCCATGCATACGGGAGCTGAAAGTTCGACGCTGAATCCTACACTAAAGCACTGTACGAGCACATCCACTCATGCATGAATCATGCCATCCCAAATAAAACCAAGATGCTCTCCTCCAAAAAAAGGAAGCCAATCTGGTGGTCCCCTGCCATAAACAAACTATACAACAGAAGGATGAAACTGTTACAGAAAAGAGGAAAATCCCAGGACGGAAAAAAACTCCCTACCAGCCTCAGTAAAAAGCTGAGATCCCTCATAAAATCCTCCAAAGCTAGTTATGAAAATAAAATTGCCAAAGATTCCAAAGACAGCCACAAGGCATTCTATAGTTATGTCAAGAATCTAGATGGCAATGCTCATATCTGCTCTGAGCTACAACAGAATGGCATTAAATATACTGATCCTAAGGATATTGCCAGTATCCTGGCAGATCGATTTAGTGCCAACTTCACCCCCCCCTCTCACCCCCTAAAGGGCCCATCTCAATAACAAAAGATTGCCAAATTCCAGTAATCATGGCCACACAGGTAGAAAGCGCACTCTCCAAAGCTAAGAATACAGCATCCATGGGACCAGATGATATACCGGGCTGTGTAGTACATGAACTACAGAATGAACTGGCACCTCACCTAAGTGTCATGTTTAATCATAGCCTCACCTCAGGCTTCGTGCCCAGTGAGTGGTGCACAGCTACAGTTATCCCACTCCACAAGGGGGGATCTACCTTGGATTCCGGGAACTACCGTCCCATGAGTCTGACGAGCCTGATCTGCAAGGGCATGGAAAGCATTATCATGGAACTTATAAACAAAAGACATTGGCAACTTTCAAACACTGGACCCCACCCAGTTTGGGTTTGTGAAGGGCAGATCTTGTCTCCTGAAACCGATTGACTTTTTTGAATTAGTCTCCAGAGCTGTAGACGAGGGTAGGGTGGTCCACCCAGCCTATCTGGATCTCGCCAAGGCCTTTGACACTATCCCCCACTCTGGAATCCTAGATAAACTTACTAAGCTGGGCATAAATCGTACATCAGTAGATGGGTTGCCAACTGGCTTACTGACAGAACCCAGACTGTAAAAGTAGCTGACTCCAAATCCAGCTCCCAGACAAGTGACAAGTGGAGTACCTCAGGGTTCAGTCCTGGGACCGCTCTTGTTTGGCATCTACTTCTCTGAAGTACAGGCCAACACTAAGGGACTCTGGCTAACAAAGTTTGCAAATGACTGCAAACTGGGAGCCATTATTGAATCCCCAAATTATGTGGATATTCTACAAAAGGGCATTACAGAAACAGATGCTTGGTGCCAGAACCATGGGATCAAGCTTAATGCCAAGAAATGTATAGTTATCCCCTTTGGGAAAAAAACATGTACCCCTGAATTACCACATGGGTGGCAGTACACTAAGCACCGAAAGTGTGATGAGAGACTTAGGGACACAGGTGGACAGTGGTCTCACCTTCGATAACCACATTGCCACAACAGTCAGGAAATCCTTCTATGTGCCACACCTCATCACTAAGGGCTTTTCATCCAGAAAAAAGGAGGTCATTGTCTCACTGTACTCATCCCTCATTAGACCCATTATAGAGTACAATGCTCCGTTTAGTATGTACCTCACAAGACATCTGCAACAGCTGGAAAGGCAGCAGAAATAGCTCACTAAAAGAATCACAGGCCTAAAGCAGATGCCCTATGCTGACCATCTAAAGAAAACTCCAGCTATACTCTGTTGCATATCGTCTACTCAGAGGCGATCTCTGCTTAACATACAAGGCCTTGTCAAACCCTGAACTGTTGTACATGCTCTACTTATAGAAATCCCAATCCGTCAGAGCCACATGCTCCAGGGATCTAAACCTTGTCATCACAATGAACAAAACATGCTGGAGGGATAGGTTCCTGACCCAGAGACTTTCAATACTCAGGAATAAACTGCACATACATGTCAAGCAGAGCACCTCCTTGGCCCTCTTCAAAAGGAACCTTGACAATTGGATGGGACATAGGAAATTCACCCCGGGGATCACGTCAGTTGCCAAGCTAGACAGTGGTCCAGGGAAGCAAATATTGTGAGAAGACATATCCGGGGAATTGTTTGGCTAGGCTAGTATCAGCCCTAGGGCCAATAGCCTAGTACCAACCTGTGAACCAAATCTCCACTTTTGTCTTTGGCAAGAGATAGTCTCACACAAATGGTTTCTGAAGATTATTCATCAGTCTTACAGATGGCAGTGGGAGGAAATTCCTCCTTTCCAAGGGGTATTCTCTAAATCCACCAGACTCTCTTATTTCCACCTGTTCTTCAGCACATGCTGCCCTAAAGGGTGATAGAACCAGTTTCTCCTTCCCAGGTGGGAAAAGATTTTTTGTTGAAGGATGTTTTTAGTGCCAAAGAAAGAAAATACTTTGTGACCAGTTCCAGACCTTTTCCTAAACCTATCTGTGATAGTGTCCAAGTTCAAATTTGTGTCACTTCACAACCTATTACAACCCCCATTCAAGCTTCCTGGTAACACTAGAATTAAAAGATGCTTATCATGTCTCTGTTCAACCAGACTTCAGGCGTTTCTTAATGTGATCCATATCCACAAAGCTTTATCAGTTCTGTGCCTTACCCTTTGTTACAATCCAATGCACCAAGAATGTTCACAGTGTCAACTCCAGTTATAGCTCATTGCAGGTTACAGGGTATCTACATTCTTCCATATTTATATGACTTTATTATCTTTGCTGAGTCCTTTACAAAAGTGTCAGAATTTCTCACTTGGGTGTGAGGTCTCTTACACAAGCTGGGATTCTAAGAGAACATTCAAAAGTCTTTTTGTATTCTTCACACAGGATTGTGTTCCTGAGGTTTCAGCTAGACACCTTAATAAAAAGAGCTTTTCTTCCATTGGAAAAATAGATGCTCTATATAGATCTATTTGTACGGTTTTCCACTTGGACTTTAGTCACTGCAAGGGAATATCGCAGGATTTTGGGTCTCGTGATATCTGTGATTCTCATGATACCTCTGGCAAGACTCCACATGAGAAAGATGCAATGGTATTGGAAGTCTCTCTGGTTCCAGCACCAAAATCCTTTGTCTTTTCAAATCCTAGTGCTGGAGTTTGTCAGAAGGAAAATCATTTGATGGAGACAGCAAATATCCCTAATATCAGGTCTTCCCTTCTTCCTCCCTGTTCTCTGTTCCCTATTCCAAAGCAGTTAGTCATCACAGGCACCCTGGCCTTTACTTAGAGAGCAGTTTCAGGAGAGATAAAAGTGCAAGGTGTGTGAAAAACCATGGAAAGCACATAAATATAAAAGTTACTTGCCGTAATCAAGACACTGAACTTTGTGAATCATCTTTGGTCCCTGCTACATCTTCAGGTTGTTAAAGACGATATCATAGACGTGTGGTACATCAACAAGCAAGGGGAACCGTGTTGTACCCTCTTTGCAAGCTAACCATGTTAGCTTGGGATATAGCTTCACAGCACAATCTCACTCTGCTACCTTCCTGTATTTCATCAGAGCAAAATTGCTTGCAGACAAGCTGAGCAGGACAAGGGCAGACCCTTTTGAATGGAAACTAGATTAGAGGTTCTTCAATATTTAATACATCTGTAGGGAGTTCCTCAAGTAGACCTATGTGCCTTCTTTCTGAACAATCGGCTGGAAAGATTCTGCTCCAGGACTCCAGGCAAAAAGGCCTGGAAGATGGATGTCTTTTCTTTCTCTTGGACAGGAATGCTCCTGTATGCTTTTCCACCAACATCCAGGGTACGTCAGAAGATTCAGAAAGAATCCCTCAACCCAAGATCATTGTTTGATGCACCCTGACACCAGTCAACTTCAGCTGGCTGTTAGGATGATAGGGGCTTAATTTCCTTAAGGCACCTGTTAATTGAGAATGTGCAGCAGGGTAGTAATGGAGACAAGAAAGCCTGTTACTAGAAAATTATATCTTAGCAACTAGAATTTTTTTCTAGTTGGTGCCAACAACATAGCCAGCACCCACTCAGGGCTAGTTGTTCTCAGGTTTTACAATATTTGTGCAAGTTGTTATTCTGTGCCTTTCTTACTCCTCCAACAAGGTTCATTCATTGGCCATTTCAGCCTGTCTGCCCATGGATCCTCTTCTTTCAGAGCATTCTTGTGTCAAAATGTTTTTGAATTGGATTTTGCATAAGAGGCCTCCAGGAAAACTGGTTGCCCCTCCTTTGGGATCTTAATTTTGTGTTAGAAAAGCTAACACTTGCTCCATTTGAACCAGCTAACCTGGTTGACTTGAGGTTCTTAACATGGAAAACAATTTTACTGATTGCTCTAACATCTGCAAGAAGGATATCTGAGTTACAAACTCTTGTGGTGAGTCAGCCCTGTCTCATTTTCCACAGGGACAGGGTTTCTTGGAGAGCTAATACTTCTTTTACATGTGAAATGGTATTAGAGTTTACTTTAAGCCAACCTATCCACTCCCCCCTTTTGTGAACCTAAAAATGAAGGAGAAAGTATACTCCATACCTTGTATGTCCACAGAAACCTCTGGTACTATCTTGACAGAACTAAATCATTAAGATCTTTGGATCAGTTGTTCATTTCTTCTGAAGGTAAGAAGAGCCAACCTGTGTCAAAATGGAATCTTCTCATTCCACCTCCCAAATGCAGTAAGCTAGGGTAATCTACTCATTTAGCTAAGGCAACTGCAGCTGTGATCAATATTATGAACATAGTACAGTTATAAAAGTAAACTTGCCATAACAGTAGATGTTCAAATGATCACTACTGCAGTAGCCACTCCCTTCCTTCATCCCTTCATTGCTTTGTTTTTTGCTGTGTTGTTAATGTGAAGGTTTAAATTCATATTTATTTGTTGTTCCTAGTATAGTTTTTTCAGGGCTCAGCCTTCCGTTCATTGCTTGCATGAAAGCTCTGAAAGGCTTGGTACCCAAACCTCTCTTTTTAGTCAGCTCAGCTCAAGCTGACTGTTTGGGTGCGTGGAAGGTGCTCTGAAGCCTTTGGAAGCTTGTCTGTTGTTATATCCTTATCAGGATATAACCCATATTGCAAAGACTATGCAGCAATGATCATTCAGACATCTGCTATTTATGGTAAGCTTACTTACACAGCTGTACTTTTCTCACATTCCAAAGCAAGGGTTTCCCCTACCAGTTAATCTTCTTGCCCATTGACTCATTTGCTGTGTCCCAGGGTCTTTACAAAGTTTTTGTATCTAGTAATTGTATTTTGTGGGATCAAGGGCCTTCAATTTACCCATACCCGGATGACAGTCTCATCCATGTGACATCACTGGAGTAAGTCCAGACATTTCTAGAATTTAATCTCAATTACTTCTAGACCCTAGAGCTCTCCGTAAATCACCCTAAGTTGCATCTTTCACCCTCAAGACAAGTGCTATTTTCAGGTTCACTGCTTGACATGGAGCAAGAAGATGCCATCATTCTCTTGGATAGGGTTAGCTTACTGTCCTAATAAGTCAGAACAGTTTCTAAACAGAATCTGATCTAAACATGAGAGTTCCTGTAGGTTTTAGTATACATGGCTTCTTGAATTTTGATGATCCCCCTGGCAAAACTGCACATGAGGAAATTTACAGTGTCACCTAGGAAATAGATGCTTCCAGCATACTCTGTTTCTGGAGTGCCCCATACCTCTGCTATCTTGCATAAAAAAAAAAAAACTCTCTCGTGGTGGATAAACAAAGACTGTTGCAATGTGAGTGATCCCTTCAAGCTAGCTTGTGGATCTCAGACCCTCACAACAGGCTCTTTGAACTCCGCCAGAAAGCCCATATGGGAGACTTGAGGATCCAAGGGACTTGGGACACAATCTTCCAGAGAAGGCACATCAGTGTGAAGGACATGATGACAGTGGTTCTAGGCATTAAGGCTCTCAGGCTCATTTGGCAGCATGGAACACTGCACATGCAAACAGCCAGACAGTGCTGCAGTGATGTGGTACATCAGCAAACTGGGAGGTACTCATTTACAGGTCTAGAAGTCAGATCTGACCCTCAGAGTGACTTGCATCTCATCAAAGGAAAATGTGTTGGTAAATCAGCAGAGCATAACTGGATCTCCATGAGTAGATACTAGACAGGGACATATTTCTGGATGTAGTTCACAGGTGACGTATGCCAAAAGAAGAGTTCTCTTGCTTATCCAAAAAAACGGTACTTAGGTATTATCGCAACCACATTTGTTTTGTTGTGTAACTCATTATATTTACAAGACAGGCCTGAATCTGTAAGTGTAACGGGCTGTGTAAACTCTGAATTAACTTTGTTTCATTTTTCTTATGCAAGTGGACCACGAAGAAGAAAGGAAAGCGGCCCTTTTGCAAACGAGTGCGAGAGGGACACCGCTTGCCATACATTGCGGTTTTTTTTTTTTTTTTTACAAAGAATGACAGCATCCAACCATGTGCTGTACTAAACTGACCAGTACAGCAGGGAGTTTGTGATCCTCCTTCATGTTGGAAGGAGGATCTGGAAAATGAAGCTCCATGTAACCCTTTCTGTGATACTACGGCAAAAATTGGTGTTCTTTCCAAACACTTACTATGCTGTTCCTTGACCAGAGGAATACCTTTCCTGGTGTTGTCATAGGTGGTCCCCGCTCCACAGTGTCATTTCACTTTCACAACTGGAAACCGCATTCCTGCAAGAAAACAAGTGCAAATGCTGTAATGTAAATGCGATAATCCTTAGAAATGGGACAAAAAGTGTACATTACTTTCAGAAATGGCATACATTACAACATGACAGGATGCCAAATGAAGTGTAAATCCCTGATTCTCAATGCAGACTCATACAACAGAAGAAAACGTCCGTTACATATCCCTTACTATCAAGATGCCAACAGGTGATACCAGGGTGGGTACTGCATGGTATTTTGTGAGGTCTGCCGTTTCAGAAAGTCATTTAAACTTTTTAGACATTAGTAAGGACAATTATCAGCTGGCTGGAGTGTTTCAGGCAGTCGTCTGTCTGCAGGTATGTGCTCTTAGCAACCGCGTAAATATGGTTGCGATAATACGTAAGCACCAAAAAAACATACAGTTGAGCAGTCACTGCACTAGCGTACCAAGCGTGGGGGCCTGAGCAACACATGCATATTCCATAAGCTGGGCAAGTCTGTTTCTCTACACATTCCCTCTTATACCCTTGATCCTCAGGGTGTTAAAAAAAATAAAGGTGCACAAGCCATAAATGCTGTTGATATCTCCATTCTGGCTGAGGAAGTATTGCTTCTTCCTGCACCTGGTTGTTGTAAAGGCAAAACCAATCTTGTCGTTCCAGCAAGTGAATCTCTTAACTTAGGTTCATAGGTTCATAGGTTCATAGGTTAGTACTAGGCTAACTGCCCTTTTGGGCCATTTGAAGCCTAGCCAGTTACCCCATGTGAGAATCAAACCCTGCACCTTGTGTCTTTAAGGTAAATACCTTAACCATTATGCCACCCTCCCACCCTTAGAAGAAAGAATCTCTAGTCCACCCCCATTGAAAATACTAAGGCTGATTAGTGTAGGTGATTCAGCCCTCATCTGCTTTAGGCACATACTTTCTGAGGATGTGGTAGGTATATTGAGGATGCCCAGAAAATGATATAAAGAAGTCATATTTCACTAAAAGAAAAGTTTGTTCCGTGTTGTCATAGCAGGGAAAGGGGCCATAATTCTTCCCAAGTGTCATTGATGCTCACCTATTTGTCAGATGCCTATAGAACAGATATCATATGCATCACTAAACTTATACTCATTAGCCATATCAATCTCTCTGCCACAAGAAACACTGATCTATTACCATTAATAGCTAAGCAATTCCTAAAAGGAGTGTTGCATCTGATAACATCAAAAAAGGACGTTACTTGACCATGGGATATGAATTATGTTTTGGAAAAGTTCACCTTGCCCTCTTTTGAATGAGATGCCTCCATCTTCCTCAAACTTTTGTCCAGTAAAGCTCTATTACTGATAGTACTAATTTCTGCTGGAAGACTTTTTGTGCTGAAGACCTTCATGTACAGAGCCCTTTCTAATATTTCACAAGGGCAGAGTTACTTCTATAGGCTACCCCTTGCTTCATGTCTGAGTGGTGAGAAATGTTTCTGAACCAAGATGTTCACCCCTCTGTACTTTTTTCTTATCACTCCCTAACAAGAGGGATAAAATTCTTATTTTCACTGTAAGTGCAAAGGCAGCTGATATTTTACTTTGACAGAACAAAACGTTTCAAGAAATTTGAGCAGTTATTCCTTTCTTTTTTGAGGACAGAGATGGTAAGCCTGCTAGCAAACAGACTATATCAAAATGCACATTACATCTTTTTTTTTTCTTACTCCTTTCATGACAAGACAGATCCAGACCTTGTTAAACACATTTTGCAAGGGTCACTGTGGCTACCACCACCTTGCTGAGAAGGGTTGGGTGTCTATGTATTGGAAGTATCAGTTTGGTCTTCCATGTACACCTTTTCAAAACATTATAGCCCAATCAGTGCTTCTAGGACTAGGATAAGCTTTGACAAAGCCAGGTCCTATTGTCCCCTGACTTTTCACAGAGCTAGTTAACCCCTGGTCTATAAGCTCTGAGAATCTTTCCAAGAGTCAGTATTGCAGCACTGGGTATTGCAAATAATGTAACACACTTTCGTTAGGAAATTAACATAATTGTAGTAGATGCATAAATGTATTTGCTGTTGCAGTATCATTTCCTTTCCATCATCCCCTCTTTTCTGCTGGTACAGATGGGTTGGGGTGGGGACTATAATCACTTTATGCTACCCTTCCTCTCTGCTCCACTGAATAGACACCTCCCTTTCTCTGTATTCAGCATCAGCGCAGAGAGGCAGATTTGGTGTCCCCTCTGCTTTTGTGGTTTGCTTCTCCTGGAGATTGGTTCCTCCAGAGCGAGTTGTGCATTGGTACCATGGTGCTGGATTCGTTTTGCCAGGGCAAGAACAGAAGATGGTAACAATTCTCTCTCTGTACCACGGATATCCTGATGTCAGACTGGGAAGGCATCCACCAGGACAAGAGAGAGAAAAGTGTGAAGAGTTCTGAAAGTTGGGCTGGGTGATGGAATTCTGCAAACAGGAATCCCAAGAGTCAATGTTATGTACAGGTTGAAATGTAGCATATTCAGAGTCCTGTATAATCCTTTTCTGGTGCAAGGGTCAGTATCTGACTCAACAGACAGGGCAATTCCTAGTGTGACTCTTGCTTCAGGCTCATCAGGTTGTGTTTATTACAAGTTTATTGTTGATGTATGCTCAATACTTTGCTTATCATTAGTTTGCCTTTCTGTCTGCATTGTTTCTTCATCCACCTTCTTTACTTGAGGGTCCTTAATAGTGTAGCAAGTTATGTAACTGCATTAATGGTATAATAGGCCGTTGTTAACAGTTGTTTAAATAAGTGAGTATGTCACATTTTAAGTATTTAAAAATGCAACCTCCAGCTATAAGGAGTTTCAGCAAATCTACCATTGTCAATTTACTACAATTATTGTAGCTTGACTCCCTTTATGCTTGTTAAAACAACAAAGTATATGAAAATAAGTATGCATCATCAGTTTCAGCAGTGCCTTAGAGGAAGACAAGAATGCACTTAATACTGATTATACAACCGGATAGTACAGGCCAAAAAATAAATATGCTAAACAGAATTCACTTGCAGTGAAGAAACCTACTTGGCTGAGTAGGTTCCCCTAGTGTCAGTTATCCTGCAGCATGTACTTGATTAAAATATTGTCTTCTTACAATTTATAGCAGATTTTGCATTGAGCTATAGCATTCAAAACGAAGTACAGTGTAATATTTAAGCAACTGTTTACAGGCAGTACATTTTTAAATATGTAGTGTGGAAACTTTAATGTTTCATCTAGATTTTCATCTTGAATAACAAAACCATACAGAAATGCACCTTAAATAAGCCTGTTGCCATGTCCGACTCCTACCTATCATGTTTGTCATGCATCATTGCTTTGACACTTTGAATCTTCACATTACTTGCAGTGGATAGAACCATGTCCAGCTGGCAATTACTTGCTAGAGTGATACGTTATATAGGTTGTAGCCAGAGAAAGTAGTCAAGTACCATGTCCTGTACTGCTTGTACCAGATAAGGCAAAAAAAAAAAAAAACAACTCTGTACCTTGGGCAAGGGAGAACATAAGAAAATAAAATGTATACTTTGTATGTGTCTGTAAATGTGCATCCTTGCATCCGCAATGTTTTCATGTTTCTGTTCTGTAATACTGTCTAAACATCAGCCAAAAGCTTCTGTCAATGAACTCCTCAGTAGTCGCAATGTAAGCTGTTCCAGCTGAATTTGGCTCTGTTGTTGAGACTGAGCATATGACAAGAGCAAGAACTAATGCAGGGTGTTGTATGACCAAGATTGAATGGACTTCGTTCAGTAGATTTGTCTGAACTTCTCTTGAACAACTTTATCTTTGACTGTATTTTATTTACGTGTTTACCTGTTCTGTTATTAGACAGCATGACAGTACATGGAATTAGCAATTACCAATTCACACTTCCCCATTTCTTGAAAATAGTACTGAATAGTAAAGTGTTAAAACCTGCTTCTCTTCCATTTGTATGTGATGTGCTAGTGAGTGCTTGCTAGTGGCAAGTGGGGGTTAGAAAGACGTGTGTACAAGTGTAAACTTGTGTGATGTCAGAGACGTGTGACATCACGAATGTATCTCCATCCGTAAGCATAGGAGGTTCCTGAAGAATGAATTAGAATATTGCTTGATTAATAAGATAAATCACTTGGTTCCCAACTTTCCAGATGAATGCACATTCATCGATTTGAAAAGCACTTTTGTTGATTGTCATGTTAATCAATTAGGAAGCGTTTGAAATTATGAGATTGCAGAATACCCCTTTTTCATGTCACTGTGTAATCTCAGAGGTGTGTGTGTATATTTATACATATATGTTCTGGTGTGCGTGTTGATATATATATATATATATATATATATATATATATATATATATATATATATTTGGGTCTACTTCACTATATTGAAATACCACAGTGTTGAGTGTTATTTAATCGAGACCAGTTCATTGAAACCTTACCTTATTGACAACTCATCTCGACTCCCGTTTCTTAGAACTTCCTCTCCAAAACTACCAGGGTGCTGCAGTCAGAGCAGAGCACCTCTTCAACTTACAAACGTAATTTAACAAAAAATATAGCTGTTTCAACACTTTTCTGCACCCCCCCCCCACTCACTATAAATGTTATTTAAATTGCACTACTGTGGGGTAAGAGTAAATTTCCTGATACTCCACTGTACAGCAATCTTCATTCAGAATTTGATAAGCAATAATGTTTTTCTTTAATACTGTTTTGAAATGAAGGAACTGCTCTTATGACTGCAGCGTGATCATAGATTCATAAGTAGGTACTAGGCTATTGGCCCTAGGGCCTATATAAGCCTAGCCAAAAAGGTTCCCTGGCTTTCGCCACCCAAGAAAATTATTTTCCAGTGCCGTTGTCGAGCTGAGCCATAGAAGTGATCCCCGGGGGTGAATTTCCTTTTTCCCATCCAATCATCAAGATTTTTCTTGAAGAGTGCTAATGAGGAGCTTTGTTTGATATAGATAGGTAGTTTGTTCCAGAGTATTGGAAGTCTCTGGGACAGGAATCTATCCCTCCAGCATGTTCTGTTTATTGTGGTGACAAGATTTAGGTCCCTAGAGTGTGTAGCTCGGAGGGATTGGGATTTCTTTAAGTTGAGCATGTCCAACAGCTCTGGGTTTGACATAGCTTTGTATATTAGGCAGAGATTGCCTCTGAGTAGGCAATATGCGACGGAGTAAAGCTGGAGTTTTTTGAGACGGTCTGCATAGGGCATCTGTTTGAGGCCGGTAATCCTCTTTGTGAGGTATTTCTGCAGTCTTTCCAGTTGTTGTAGATGTCTTGTGAGGTACATACCAAAACGGGCATTGTACTCTATAATGGGTCTAATGAGTGACAAGTAGAGGGGAACAATGACCTCTTTTTTTCCTGGATGAGAAACCTTTTGTGATGAGGTGTGCCACGTAGAAGGATTTCCTGACTACTGTGGCGATGTGATTATCAAAAGAGAGACTACTGTACACCTGTGTTCCAAGGTCTCTTATCACACTTTCAGTGTTAAGTTTACTACCGCCTATGTGATAGTTCATGGGTACAGAGTTTTTACCAAAGGGGATGACAGTGCACTTTTTGGCGTTGAGCTTGAGGCCATGGCTTTGACACCAGGCATCTGTCTCAGTGAGGCCCTTTTGTAGGATGTCCACATCGTTAGAAGTTTTTATTATGACTCATAGTTTGCAGTCATCTGCGAACTTTGTTAGCCAAAGACAGTCTGTGTTAGCCTGTACTTCAGAGAAGTAGATACCAAATGGGAGAGGACCCAGGACTGAACCCTGTGGTACTTCACTTGACACTGGTCTGAAGTCGGATTTGGAGTCTGCTACTTTCACAGTGTTAGTTCTGTCTGTGAGCCAGTTGGTAACTCATCTTGTGACATAGGGATTTATACCTAGTTTAGTGAGTTTATCTATAATTCCAGAGTGGGGTATGGTGTTGAAAGCCTTGGCAAGATCTAGATAGGCCGTGTGAACCACCTTACCCTCGTTTATGGCTTTGGTGACTGCTTCAAAGACGTCTCTCAGGTTTAGGAGACATGATCTGCCTTTTACAAATCTGACCTGAGCAGGATCCAAAGTTTGGAAATTACCAATGTCTTTGTTTATAAGTTCCATGATGATACGTTCCATGGCCTTGCAGACCAGGCTCATCAGGCTATTGGGGCGGTAGTTCCCGAGGTCCATGGTGGCTCCCCTTTGTGGAGTGGGATAACCGTTGCTGTGCGCCATTTACTGGGCACAAAGCCTGAGGTGAGGCTATGATTGAACATGGTACTTAGGTGGGGTACCAGTTCGCTCTGCAGTTTGTGTAGAATGCAGCCTGGGATGTTGTCAGGTCCCATGGATGATGTGTTCTTGGCTTTGGAGAGTGTGGTTTTTACCTGTGCAGCTATGATTACAGTAACTTTGCATTCTTCCGGTATAGAGATGGGCCCTTTAGGGGGTGAGAGGGGGGTAAAGTTAACACTGAACCTATCTGCCAGGATGTTGGCAATATTAGTTGGCTCTGTATATTTAGTGCCCTTGTGCTGTAACTCAGAGCAGATTTCAGTGTTGCCATTGAGATTCTTGACATAGCTATAGAATGCTTTGTGGTTGTCTTTAGAATCAGTGGCAATTTTGTTTTCATAACTAGCTTTGTAGCATTTTATGAGGGGATCTCAGGTTCTTACTGAGGCTGACCAGGGAGTTCCTCCAATCATGGGATTTTACTCTTTTTTTGCAACAGTTTCTTTCTTCTGTTGTAGAGTTGTTTATGGCAGAGGACCACCAGATTGGCTTAATTTTTTTGGAGGATAGCATCTTAGTTCTGTTAGGGATAGCACGATCCATGCACTTGTATAAGTGCTTATAAAGTGCAATTGGGTTCTGGTGTAAATGTCCCTGATGTCATACTCGTACATCTTATCAAAAATGTAAATAATAGGATGTGCTGGAGGAACAAATGTACTAGGCTTTTTACAGTCTGTGTCATTAAGGCAGTAGCTTTTGAAACCATTGTTAAACTAAAAACACAAGTTTCCTCACAAATAACCTGAATTCAAGAGGGACATCAACATTGTTGGCCCTCTTCACTGGAGCAAAAGTTAGTCCCTTTTCAAGTAAATCGGCCCAGTCACTAGTTACTGTAATCTCATTGAAGTTGAAAATCTTGAACAGCTATGACACCCATAGCCTGTTTAAAAACTTAATGCAGCTTACTATTTATAAACAAATAACTTCTGTGTTATTTTTAAGTAAATTTTTAAGTATTTATTGTGTTCTTATATATTTTTTTACAGCATTGTCACCATTGGTTGCGAGATGTTATTTTGTATTTTAAATTTTGAAGTGTTTTTTTTTAATCTTTAAGTCACTAGGGTTGCCTTCAGTACTTGAAGACAAGGAAGTGTTTCTTTTTGGGGGGAGGGCAAGAGCTTGATTTGTTTACTCAATGGGTGAAGTTAATTGATGTATTTGCCTACATGTTTATTGATCTTTTATATATGTGGTGCATTTTAGTTTGTGTACTGTTCTGAAGAAGCCTTACTTTTGGGATGAAAAGCGCTCAACAGTATTTTATTGTTATTTAATATTAAACGTATTGAGGCTTTATTCCTGGCTTTATTTATTTATGAGCTTCATATCAGACCGTGCATTAGCTGGTCAAGCATCTCCTTAAAGGAGTGCTACATTT